>NW_026725832.1:0-50977 GCF_029784015.1 Lycium ferocissimum
ACCTATAACCATATCTGGGGAGGACTCAAGATCCTGACGTCCAGCTAAAGCATAAATACGGGGATGAGTGCCACCGAAACTGGATGCTACCCCTCTGCCCCTACCACGGCCTACTGAAGCCTGGAGAGTCTGCCCTACGGGGTGCACGAACGAAGAAGAGCCGATTGTTGATCCTGCAGGCTGGGCCCCGACTCTACCACCCATCGATTGACAATCACGCATCATATGCCCAATCTAACCACATGCATAACAAGCGTCGGAGCTTCGGTGACACGGACCCGAATAAAATCTACCGCACTGGCTGCATCGCGGTAATGGTGGTCTTCTCTGACTGGGATCACCTCCAACCTGGGAACCCAAAACTCTCGAGCTTTGACCCTGTCCTGAATAAATAGGGCGGTCAAATCTCTGGCCTACAAACCAAGGAGGTGCACTAGTCGCGGACTGGCCTAAATATCTGGAATACTATTGCCGTTGACCCTCTCTATACTCACCACTAGCACCGGCAGATCTGGCCCTCTTGCTCTGACCTCTATCAATATCGCGCTCACCCCTTTGCGGCTGCTGTTGCTCCTTTTGATTTTGGGTGTGGGCCTGAATACGGGAGATGTCCATCCCTTCCTGGAGTGAAGCTGTCAAACAATCTTTGAACAAATGTGGCCCTAAGCCACTCACAAATCTATGTACTCTGTCTCCCATATCGGCTACCATAGTGGGAGCATATCTAGCCAACGAGTTAAAACGGAGACTATATTCCCGAGCACTCATATTCCCTTGCTTTAGATTCAGAAACCTGTCAGCTCGGGCCCTTCAAACCTCGGGTGGCAAATAGTGGCGGATGAAAGCATCTACGAATTCTTGCCAAATTGGGGGAGGTGCATTTTCCTTTCTGGAAGCTATCCAATTATTATACCAAAGAACCACCACATCACGTAGCCTATAGGATGTCAACTCCACGGACTCCATATCGGATGCATGAATAATCCTCAGCGTCCTCAACACCTCATCTATAAAACCCTGTGGGTCCTCGTCCGTCTTTGACCTAAAAAATTCAGACGGATTCAAACTCATAAAATCACGAGCTCTGGTACTAGTGGCTCTATCACCCAGACCCGCACTCCGTCGCTGAGCCTGGGCGGCAACTAGCTGAGTCAGTAGCTGAATAGCTTCGGTCATCTGCTAACCCGAATCACCCGGTGGAGGAACTGGAGGCACTAGAGCTGGAGCTGGAGTTGAGGCCCCTTCATGCTCCTCTAATACCGGCGGAGTGTGAGAGGTGAGCCTCATTATGGGACTCACCCTCCTCTATATGTACCGGCGGCTCCTGTTCAACCCGCCTTCCTGCCGCAGTCTTGCCCTTCTGAGCGGCTGTTGCTTTCCTCTTTATCGGCATCGCTGAAATCATAGCGCACAATTAGGGAAAAGGAAATCTTATAACACAGCTCTATCGCACGATCTATGAAGAAGAAAAACGATCATTATTCCTAAATGCCCCGTAGCCTCTCGTTTATAAGTGTGGCGCGCTTCACACCCATAAACAAGACTCTACTGGACACAGCTCGTAGACACACCCTAGGATGGAACTGCTTTGATACAACTTTTGTCACGACCTGACTCGTGGGCCATAACGGGTACCAGAGCTAACTACCGAGCACCACTTATCATGCTGACTATCATACTCAGCCTGGCATATATCATTCTCAATACAACTTATCATGAACCAATCTCCAAATTCCTCCCAAAACATACACATAAGCATAGGCCCTTAAGGCTACAAAAATGATGTACAAAATAAATTAAGAGGTCACATAACATCTATAACCCACATATAGTTATCTACGAGCCTTTAACTGGAATACTGGAATCACAAGGACGGGACAGGACCCCGCCATGCCCCAATATGTACACAAAAGAATATACCAAGAAATGGCGACTCCGAAGTAGTGGAGTGCTCCTGTAAATCTGCTGAAAAAGCTCCTAGGTGTCAGCACCGTCTCCCTGTCTACCTGTGGGCATGAACACAGCGTCCATAAAGAAAAGGATGTTAGTACGAACAATGTACTCACCGTAAGGCATGTACAATAGCATAATAAAGATATAAAGAAACATAAAGCTGGGAGAAAACCTGCAACTAAATGCCTCTTAAGGCGGAGTCATGCATGCTAACTTTTATAATAAAAATAATATCATATCATACATATATAAGCTACCCAACCATGTAGGTACGGTGTGATCATCATTAGCCCGCGTCTAGGCCTCCCGCATCCGGGGTAAGCTGCCCACTATAGTGGTATGTCTGCCTAGCCATGTAGGCACGGTGTAATCATACATAAAAATACATAAGCATGCATGGGAGTCCAAGTGAAAGCTACAACTCTATCAGAGTGACGTAAGGTCGGTAACCTCTGATTATGTTATGGGATAGTCATGATCGTCATGTCTCACCTTGAAGGAACTAGTAGCATGAGGTGAGACTAACAACAAGACGCAACATCATTGAAATCATAAAGATAAGGATATCGAGTTCTTCATAGCATCATTATGATGATCATTATCATCATCATTATCATCGAACATGCCTCATCTCTATCTCATAAGAAGCTTTTTAAGAATCTTTAACCTTTCTCTTTAAGAGTGTAAGAAGATCATGGGAATATAGAAAAGAAGTCACGAAACAAGAGTCATGCCTTTGAAAGAAGGAAACTAGCCTCAAATACCTTTACGTCTCTCTAACTCTATCGATTAAACGCTTCCCTCCAATGTTTACGATTCTACATTCAAGAGAATTCGTACTAAGGTTAGATAACCCGAAACATACTTAAGCTTAAACTAAAGCTAATGAAAATTGGGCAGCATCTCCTTTGTTTCTACAACTTTCTCCATATAATATAACAACTCCCAAACGTCAACAACAACACCCACTATATCATAATCAATAAACTTCGTTTAGCTAAACATTATTCAATTCTCAAAATTCCCTCTCAAAGTCATCCATCACCGTAGCTATATATGACACCACATTCATCCTCATACAATACTTCTCTAACATCATATATAGCATTTATAACAAGATTATACTCATAACGTGTCAAGAACTATGATTCGAGTCAAGTAACTATTCAAGAATACCATTATTCCCATATTTGAACTCCATATTCTACTTTCTTCATCAATCCAAGTCTTTTAACCATTCAATATTCTTAATAACATGAAATGATCATAAAACTAACCTTTGATTATGTAGGAATGGGCTTTGGATGAAAACACTTCACCTGGAGAAAACCCTAACTTCAATTCCAAGGAAATTTCTCGCTTCCATGAACCCTTGTTAGCCTCCTTGCACTTGATTTCACTAATTATTGGTGTTTGATCTTGGATTCACCTTGACTTTATGTTAATGAAATGTATGGAACCTTCTAGAGGTCTTAAGAGAAGTGGAGAAGATGTAAAATGAAAAATATGAACTTGGGTCACTTATTTATACTTGGAGAAAAAGCTCTCCCGATCATGTTATACGGAATCCGTATTTCACCATCAGAGATTTTCCCTTCCTGTAAAGGTTATACAAACTGTATAAGTGGTCGTATAACTCCATTTTTTCGTAGTTAATCTCATCGTTTCATTTGATCTCCAATCCTTATGCAACCTTATTAACACTTGTTTAACACCTCATTAACAATCTAAATATCCTCATAACTCTTCTCCAAGGCATTACCAATCAATCCTTAACTCGATAGTTGCGAAATCTTCCCCAAACAAAACTTATACCTCACCTTCCTTTGACGAACTTAGTCGCACTAATTCATATCAATTCAAAATCTTATCGTATACCCTCTAAACTTGCCAAGTACCCTTCTTATAGTCATAAGAGCTTGACATTGACCTTAAGCTTGTGTTAGTCTACTTACGACACCACGACATGAATTTTCCAAGGTGTAACAATAATAGCTTGCTAAGCCCAAGAAACTACGGACCTCTGATGGCATCGTTGGGCTCGGCCAATTCTTTATTGCTTTTATCTTCTGAGTATCAACTGTAATACCTTCATCCGATACTACATGACCAAGAAATGCTACTGAATTTAACCAAAACTCACATTTAGAGAATTTAGCGTGCAGCTTACGATCCTGGAGTGTCTGTAATATCTTCCATTAGTGGTCTGCGTGCTCCGCTACTGAATGAGAATAAACCAAAATATCATCGATAAATAATATCACGAACACATTTAAGAAAGCTTGGAATACACTATTCATCAGATCCATAACTGTTGCTAGCACGTTCGTTAGCCCGAATGGCACTACTACTAACTCGAAATGCCCATATCTCATTCTGAATGCTGTCTTCAGAATGTCTTTCTCCTTTACTCTTACTTGATGATACCCCAACCTTAGGTCGATCTTTGAGAAACATTTAGTACCCTGAAATAGGTGAAATAAATCATCAATTCGGGGAGGGGATATTTATTCTTTATGGTGACTTTATTCAATTACCGATAACCAATACACATCGGCAACGGGCCATCTTTCTTGTGCACAAATAATACCAACGCACCCTAAGGTAAAGTATTAGGCCTAAAAAAGCCCTTTTCTAGCAAGTCCTACAGTTTTACCTTCAATTCCCTCAGCTTAGCAGGAGCCATACTACAAGCAGGAACAGATATCGGCTGAGTACCCAGAAGCACATCACTGCCAAACTCCATTCCCCTTCCTGGAGGAAGATCTGGGAGCTCATCTGGCAATACATCAAGAAATTCATTGACCACCGGAACTGATTGAATAGTTGTGGTTCTGTATCTACATCTCTTACTTGGACACGATGGTTTATACAACTCTGGAGATCATCTTCCTTGCCTTAAGGTAGGAAATAAACCTACCTTTCGGCATTAGAACATTGCCCCTCCATTCAAGGGTTGGCTCACCTGGAAATCGGAATCTAATGATCTGTGTACAACATTCAACAGTGGCATAACACGACGCCAACCAATCCACACCTATAATAGAATCAAAATCCACCATCTCCAGCTCAACTAGGTCAGCAAAGGTATCACGGCTAAAAATTACTATCGTACAACCTCAATAAATTCGCCTAACAATAATCAAATCAGCAACTGGCGTAGATACCTCAAATGGCCTGCTTAATAATTCAGGCTCTTTACCAAATATACTAGCAACAAAGGTACTACATACGACAACGTAAAACCTGGATCTATTAATGCATATACATCATGTGAACAAACAGATAATGTACCTGTGAGAACATCAGGTGACGACTCTAGATCCTGTTGTCCTACCAATATGTACATGTGGTTCTGGTTATTGCCCGAGCTAGATGCTGCATCTCTGTGCCTACCTCTACCAGCTAATGTCTGAGGACCCTACCCTGGAGGGTGCACTAATGATAATGAAGCCGCTACAGATCCATTCGATCGGGCCATGCCATCATTCCCTCTCATCGAACAATCTCTCATCATATGGCCAGGACGATCACAAGAATAACATGGATTTAAGACCTGTCAACATTGCTCAAAATATGCCTTACCACACTGATAACAACGTGGCAAAGACGACCTCATCTGACTTGAATCCTCTCGATACTGAGAGCCTGACAATTGCAAACTCTGCATGGCTCGAAATAAACAGAACGATCATACCTCTGGCCCTGGAATTATGAGGCTGCACTAGCCGCTAGATAATCTGGGCGCCCTAGAAAACTTTTGCCTAGAGCCACTTCGAAACTCTCTAGAACAACCCATAGTTTTATCCCTCTTGTTCTGACCCCTATGATGATCGATCCCTATCCATTCGCTGCCACCGCTTATGCTCCTCTAAACCCTGAGCATATGCTTGTACATGGGAGATATCCATGACATCATTCAAGGAGGACTTCATGCACTCATTAATCGGATGCGTCCCTAGACCAATCACAAAATGGTGCACCCGATCTCTCATCTCTACCAGTATCGAGGGAGCACATCTGGCCAAGGAATCAAACTGGAGATTGTACTCTCTCACACTCATATTCCCTTGTCGGAGAGCCAAGAACATATCTATCGTGGCCTACCGAGTCTCTGCTAGCAAGTAATGATGTAAGAACTCTTTGGAGAACTCTTCCCATACTGCTGGAGGTGCATTTAGTGCTCAGGACCGTTCCTGAGCCTCATACCATAACACAGCTATATCTCATAATCAATAAGATGCTAACACCACTGCCTCAGTCTCAGTAGCATGCATTACCCACAAGGTCCTTTGTAACATATCTATAAAATTTGGCGGGTCATCGTCAGGATCAGATCATGTGAATACCGGAAGATCCAGATTGATGAAGTCCCGGACCGTGGAACTCGCTGACCTCTCAAAAGGTCCTGTCTGGCACTGTGCCGGAGCGGCTACTAAGAGTGGATTAGATCTTGTGAATACCAGAGGATCCAGATTGGAAGGGGGTTGAATGTCTGAGATATATAATAATAATAATATAAGAAAATAAGTAGTTTAATCACTTCCCATTTTAACAAATAAAAAACAATGACATATAACTTTTTTTCTTTTGGTTCCTTACGTATTAGGTATGGGTTGTTATTTTTTAACATGATCATATATCTTTTCTTACATAACTAATTAAAATTTTATTTTTATTCATTAATAATAATGGATTTATGTTACTAACTCTAAGGATGATATCATAAAAGAAATCAAAATATCGAATTATATTTGGTAGGCTATATTACCTTTTTTTTTGGTACGCTATATTACTTATTGTAACTTTAAGTTCAACAAGTTTAGTCGAAGGTCGATATAATAGTTTTGAAAGGAAATAGTAGAATAATATTTAATTGAAAAATCAATGCTAAACCTTATGTAAAACATAAAATTTGCATTATATAAAAATTATCATTTAAACTTTTCAAAATAATCTCATAATCTCTAGAATAAGTTTTTGCTCAAGTCTTTACAATTAAGAGAACTTGTCTCCAACATTAAGTGGAGGACAAAACTGTCCTATTTTGAATAGGTCAACGGCAAAATTAACCCATTTCTCTTATTTTGGAGCAACTGTTAGCAAAAAAGGTATTTTTGAGCTATATAGCTAGTTTGATGGCATTTTTTTAGCCAAAAGGATTACGATAAGGACCTTTTTTTGAGCAAAAAATGTGATGGAGCGCAAATATGACTTATTTTGAACACTTTAGGGGTATTTTGGCCCTTTTTGCTTTCTATTATTTGTCAAAAAATCATTGATAACTTGCAATGTGTGTATACATGCGCGCGCATTGTATTTTTGACATTTTGAACATAGAATTATTATTATTTTTTTGAAAAGGTGCTATCAATTATTACTCCAATGAAATGCGAGGACATCAAAAATAAAATATGGTGACTCCCTTTCCATCGAACAAGATATAGAAATAGTCGCCCTAGCTAAAGCGTGAGCACTTTTGTGTCCATGGTTGGTTTGATGAGCAGGAAAAGAATTAGAAGAATCAAGAAAGGTTGGAGAGGGAGTAGAGTAAGAAGGCTTGATCAGCGGGTGGTTTTAGTGATTTATATAATGGAGGACAATAGAAAGGGTATTAATCGCACCGCGTGATCGTTGCTCATTCTACTGCTAATGTTCTATTTGGTAGACAGGGTTAGAGATATAATAATCAAAACAAGAATTCTCATTGTGGGAATCGACATACATCTAGAAGGGAGGATCGTGTTTGTCATTATTTTGGTATAAGGGGTCATATCAAGAGGGATTTAGGAGGTGGCTACATGAAATGGCTAACTCTTCTAGCCAGAAAAATAATTTGTCTGCCCTGCTGCTACAAAGAATCCACCTGTCGGTAATGCTAATAACGTTCCTAATGCTCGTGGTAATGGAGAAGGTAACGCGGTTTCTAATACTATGAATAAGGGTCAAGCTCAACTGTATAGTTTGGCTCGTAGGGAGGGAGCTAAAGCCTGAGATGCTATGGTCATAGGTATTCTTACTGTTTGCATTTATGATGCACATTTATTGATCAACCTGGGTCGAACCTCTCTTATGTGACACCAAATTTGGCTCTTGATTTTGGGGTGGAGCCCGAACAATTGTTAGAAACCTTTTCTCCGAATGCCCATGCTGATGTCTCGTTATTGCTTCTAGTGTTTATAAAAACTGCATTGTTGTAGTCAAAGGTCATGAGACTACCGTTGACTTGTTCAAACTAGAAATGATAGATTTTGATGTGATTATCGGAATGGATTGGCTTTCCGCGTGCTATGCAACTGGGGATTGCTGAAACAAAATTAGTTTGATATGAGTTCCTTAGATAGACGGGCAGGTAGAGAGGACTATTCAAAATCTCGAAGACATGTTACGAGGTTGTGTGATTGATTTTTGAGGTAATTGGGATGAACATCTACCTCTTATGGAATTTGCTTGCAATAATAATTATCAAGCGAGTATTTAGATGGCCCCATATGAAGCACTTTATGGAAGGCATTGTATATCTCCAGCTGGTTGGTTCCTACTGAAGTAGATTGTTGGGCCCTGACTCAGTTGACGAAGCAACTGAAAAGGTGAATCTAATTGTGCAATGACTCAAAACAGCTCAGAGTCGACAGAAGTCATATACGCTGTACATAAGCCAGCGTGAGCTAGAATTTACTGTTGATGACAAGGTATTCTTGAAAGTGTCCCCAATGAAGGGTGTAATGCGGTTTGGTAAAAAGGGAAAAATAATCCTCATTTTAGTGGACCTTATGAAATTGTGAGAAGAATTTGTAAGGTGGCTTATGAGTTGAATTTACTGTCTGAGATGTCTATGGTGCATCATGTGTTTCACGTTTCGATGTTGAGGTTGTGTAAACCTGATCCTTCTCATATCATGACACATGAAGAAGAACCGATGCAAATATTAGATCGTCAAGTTAGGAGGTTGAGAACTAAAGATATAGTTTTTGTTAAAGTCTTGAAGTGAAATCATAATACCGAAAAAGCAACTTGGGAGGCAGAGTAGGACATGAAAAGAAATTCCATCACTTATTTCCTATTTTAGGTACGTGCTGAACTTCTAGTTATTGCAAATTATGCAAGTGTTGGCTAATGCTATTAAGGTGTATTATGCTTTTTTGAATCCATTAAGGGGGTGATTTTGTGACGTCTTAGCTATACAAAGTCCTATCGAAGTAAGCTTGGTTGAAAATATTTTCTTAAGATAAAGATGAATAGTGAAGTGCATAGAAATCGAATGTATCAACTAAGTATACGCTAGGCCTGACACTTAACGAGTGTAACTCAAAGATCTATTGAGAACCTTGGAAAATGCAAAACATGAAAGTTGTAGCTCTCTAAAATACCTTTCCAATGATATAAAGAGTTGGTCAATCGACATTCGTACGAAGTTATGAATGATTTACCGAACACTGTCTGTTTAGTGAAAATTAAGGTGTGCGCATCTTGGGCACCAGCCCAAATTTCCAGGATAGGAAAATTTTATATCGTGCGCGACATAGGTCGCGCTGCGTACAACCAATTTTTGAGTGCTGCAACTTTCCCCAAATTTTATATATCTCCAATCGTCTTTCTCCACTTTGTTCTAAACCATCTTTTTTGAGAGAAAACACCTTAGGGCTTCCCCGAAACATTCAACGTGAGTTCCTACTCAAACCCCATTAATTATTACATCAACTTAACAAGGCTTATGTTGCCTTAAAGCCATGTGTGGGGTTTTGACGATTGACAAAGTGAACCTACAATGTAAAAGAAAAAATAGGTCTAGATTTATGTGATAATTGAAAAAGTAATTGAACAAAGCTAGACTGCTGGTTGAGATAAAGCAGAGGTTCCAGACAATGGAAAAGGCTTGAAAAAACAAGCAACACATAATTGTTAAAATAGGTCTATATTCATGTTCTATTGCAAATAATCTACAGAAAAGAGCATACACGTCTTGCAAATATGTGTGTCAAGGCAAAGACAAGTGCAATGATCAGATCAAAGAGAGTAAGCCAATACATGACACAAGACAGTTGCAGACAGATAAAAAGAGATGAAGATGACGCAGTCACAGTGAAGTTCATCTAAGAATGGAACAAGCATGAAAGCATGTTCTATCTCAGTAGTCATCAGGTGCAACTATTGACTAAATCAGAAGAGAAGAAAAGGTGAAGATGAAACAAAACTATTTTGTTTGAATAAAGAGAGTTGCAGACAAAGCACATGAACCAGGTCTGCAAACATGTTCTAACACAAAGAAAGAATATGGTTAGAGTTACAGAGCTAGACAAGGCTGAAGACAAGATTTATTTCAGCAATGAATAAATTTGATTGAAGAATACAGACATAGAGCGAAGAGCATGATGCTACGAAACAGGTCTGTCAACATGTTCCATCATCCATGACAAATGCAGGCTCAAGATAGTGTCACAGGAATGAACAAGAAGGGGGTGATAAAACAAGTTCGTGAAAATGTTCCATTAGACAATGCAGAGATTTAGAGGCAGACGAACCAGTGGATGAAACGGGTTCGTGAACATGTTCCAATGCAAGTCTTATAACAACTAGGATTTGCAAATTTAAGGTAAAGACTTGGCACTTAAGTTTTAGGATTCCATGCCATAATTAAACAAGGTTCTTCAGACTCCTACAAGGACAATGAAGTCAATTCAAAAGGCAAGAACCCCAATTCAACACAAACCCAAATATATCTCATGGGCCTACTTGAAAGGGGCCTTGTCTTTGCCGAGCTGTTATGCACTCAATGTTATAAATATCCAAGTCTTACCAAGAAAAAATTTTGTGCAACCACAAAGAGAGAATTCATAATATTGGCCAATATAAAGATATATCAAGAATATTCAAGAATCTAGGCTTGCGTCCCTAATGCGAAGGAGTTGTTCTACTGTATAACGTTTTCCAATTCTTAAGTCTAGGCTTTTGTATTAGGTTGGTTATCGAGTTGTATCTTTATCCATTTTATTGGAAGCATTATAGTTAGATACAAAACGTTATAAATTCAACCTCAGTTGGGATCAACTTGAAGGTTGCTAACTAGTCTAGGGAGATTAGTGAGATATGATTTAGAGCTTTGTTCCTAAGTTGTAGAGTTTGTACCTTGAATTTGTAGAGGCTCACCGTTGTATTGGACTTTAGGGAAAATCCTACAGAGGTGTAGGTCGTGGTTTTATCGCCCTTCTGAGCCAGGTGGTTTCCTCGTAAAAATCATTGTGTTCTTTACTTACCTGTTGTTTATATGCTGCAAGACGCTTGCATAGAACATATACAGCAACCTGTTCCATCCTATAGGAAAAAATTGGATACGGTATAGGATAGGAAGTAAGTCGTGCAACCTTACAAGTGGTATCAATGCAGGTTCTCGAAAAGGCTAACACCTTAGGAAAAGATCATGATGATTCTGCACCACTTACAGGACACTCTGAAGGTCAATCAACCAGAAGGCCACCACTGTTCAATGGACAATATTATCAATGGTGGAAGGCTCGCATGGAGGATCACTTGCAAGCTGAGGATTATGAGTTATGGGCCAGGGTTATCGAGGGACCTAAATATCCCACAAAGAAGGCAGAAGATGGAACTGAGGTGTAATGACCCATTTCGTCGTTACTGTGAAATTTTAAGGAAGATGATAACTATGGCCCTTAACAGTGTCTCCAACTATTCACATCCTGGAAACCGTTCGAGCCAAACTAAGATTGTCGTGTGCAACGCGTAAGCAATAGAAGCATGAGCAAACAGATAGAGCCAGACCGCCACAGCGGTCGCTTAGACGCTACAGCGGTGACGCTGTGGCGTTATACTAACTATCGTAGCGGTAACTGCCTATGACTACGCAACTACCATAGCGGCGTATTGGGCCCCCTGGCGGTACCGCTGTAGTAGTACACTTACCCCCGGGGCAGTTTCGCACAGTGAATTTCCCTATTTAAGGGATCATTTTAGGAATTGTCCCATTTTTCTTAACCCTAAGTTCCAGCCGCCCAGCTCGGTGGAAAAGCTCAAAAATGAGATTTTTAGTCCAAATAAGTCCTTATAACACCCTCCAACTCTCCTTCTACCTAAGAAATTACTCCTAAACATACTCAACTAAAGAATTATCAAGTGGGTTACAAGTCATCTAGAATTGGAAGAGTGATGAGGTAGCAACATTTTCTCCCTAAATTCCTTCTAAGCCACCTCCCATGTTCTTCACCAAAGAAATGAGCTAATAACCTAGATCTTTACACTCCTTTTCTTTAAAATGGATTCTTGTATGGATCTTGGAAATGGGTTCTTCCTAAATATAAGCTTGAAAATGGGAAAACCTCTTAGCTTTGATATAGAAGAAAGCTAAAGGTGGCTTAAGACCCCCAAACCTCCCTATTAATCCAAATCTCTTATGAAGGATTCAAGTGAAAAGCTTTAATCTTGGGTAACATGGTTGTCTCCAAACTATATCACGCAGATTACGATATAGCGATCGATTTGAAGGAATCAATGGATGTTCGTGGCACCCGCTAGGCTATGAGGTAGGTTACGGCTTTCCTTTCGGTAGACTCCAGTTAGTTATTCGTATTGTTGTGTAGAAGAAACGGAGAATGCATGTATAGGAAATCGGAGATCTATGATGGAACTTTAGGATAGTATTGTTGTGTGTGACTTGTTTGTTCGGGCTTGTGGCCTATAGACTCCTTAGGTATTGATGTGAACTTGTTGATTATCGGTGGATTTATGTGACTTGGGAGTATCAAACAGAATCTAATTATGCCTATCGATGAAATTATTTGTAGTGAATCTAAACGCTAGATGGGAATATAAAATGTATTATGTTATTGAATGATGTCCTAGTTTAATGGTGATGAATGACTCGAGTGTAGGGTGAGATTCTTATCCTAAGCAAACATGCTGATTTAGAGAAATGGTAATACCGTATGTCAAATGATTGACTTGATGTGTGTTGGGACTAGCTACCCATTATATGTGCCTGGTTGTTTAATTGTGTTGGTTTGATGCCCTGTGCAGTTAGTAGATATCAAGTTCTTTTGTGTTGTCCTGATCTGGATAGAATTGACATATCATTCTTTGGTACTTGTGCTCGATATATGTTGACGTACCCACCGTTGGTATTTGAGTTATAGATATATGTTGGCGAACCCACTGTTGGTACATGACTTGATATACTGTTACACCCCGTAGTTTCGTATGTTGAGATTCGAGCTACCTTTCAGGAGGTATGTGAGATGATATGTCTTTATCTTATAGTTATGATGGTTTAAGTTCATATAATAAGCCATGGGAGGATTGGAGAAAGAATATCTTTGAGTATATGGGAATTTTGAGAAGTAATGTAGCAATGAAGTAAAGGATGAATTACGATCTCTTAAGTTGTAACTGGGAAGGCCAACCTTGGAACCAAAAGAAATGACCATTATCAAGTATGATTAATGATAAATATCATGTATGGAGAGTTTCGGAAGATTCCAGGATCAAGCAAATCGAAGAAAATAAGTTTGACAAAAATTTAAAAATAAGTTGGCAAAATTTTGGACAGAATTTTGGGTCACATTTGGAGGGGTATATCAGGATATTTAAGGTGTTTCAAGAGCCTAAAATGAAGTTCGTCGAGTCTAGTTTCCCGTGCAACTAACCGTTCGTCAATACGACATCGGAGTAGGGAGTTATGGGTATTTTAAAACGGACGCTAGAGGAACTGAACTGGGGCGGAAAATCGAAAAGTTCA
Organism: Lycium ferocissimum; assembly: GCF_029784015.1. Classification (NCBI taxonomy): domain Eukaryota; kingdom Viridiplantae; phylum Streptophyta; class Magnoliopsida; order Solanales; family Solanaceae; genus Lycium; species Lycium ferocissimum. The sequence continues at coordinate 13,703 of NW_026725832.1, forward strand.
CTTAAAAAAGTCCCAACAATTTCGGCCCAATGGAGCCTAAACCTGACCCACACACCTATAAATACCCCTTAACTCATCATTTTTCATCATCCTCTTATCCCCACACTTCTAAAGAGTTCTTGAGAGTTCTTGAGGATTCCATAACCTTCCACAATCTTCCATAATTTTCCATAATCTTCTATAACCTTCCATAATCTTCCATAACCTTCCATAATCCTCCATAACCTTCCATAATCTTTCATAATCTTCTATAACCTTTCCATATCATCAAGAGAGAAGATCAACATCAAAACCCCAAGGATAATCCATGGAAGGTAATTGTTCTTGTTTCTCTTCAAAGTGGTGATGAACTTGATCTTGGAAAGAGTTGAATAAAGTGAAGTTCTTCTACTATAAGGTATGTTCTTCTTATTATTTACATGATTGAGATGATATAAAAATTTAGCAAGTCTTAAAGAGGAAAGAATCATAGGAGAAAAAAATCATAAAGTGTTGAATTGAAGTTGATGGCCATGAGGTGAGTTTGAAAGATCACCATTTTGTATCACCCTGGTAAGGCTAATGTAGTAGCTGACGCATTGAGCAGGAGGTCGGCTAGTATGGAAAGGCTGGCTCGTTTGATCTCTTCTGAGCGTCCGTTGGCTAGAGAGGTATAGACTCTGGCTAACAGTTTTATGGGACTGGATATTTCTAACACAGGTAAGGTGTTGGCTTGTGTTGAGGCTCGCTCATCATTTTTAGAGCAGATTAAAGCTAAGCAGTTTGAAGATGCTAAGCTATGTAAAATACGTGATACATGGTGAGGCCAAAGAGGCCGTGATTAATGAGGAGGGCGTGCTGCGGATCGAAGGGCGAGTGTGTGTGCCACGTGTGGGCGACTTGATTAAGACCATTCTGACAGAGGCTCATAGTTCGAGGTATTCTACCCATCCTGGTGCCACCAAGATGTATCGTGATTTGAGGCAATATTACTGGTGGACTAGGATGAAGTGTGATATAGTAGAGTTTGTTGCTCAGTGTCTGAATTGCAAACAGGTGAAGTATGAACATCCGAAACCTGGTTCCTATCTCCATCGTGTCCGACAGGGGCACCACGTTCACATCCAGGTTTTGGGAGTGTTTGCATGAGGAGTTGGGTACGAGGTTAGACCTTAGCACAGCCTTCCATCCTCGTATCGACGAGTCCGGAAAGTATATTCATGTTCTCGGGATATCTTGTGCGTGTGTGATAGATTTCGGTGGGCATTGGGTTAGTTCTTGCCCTTATTTGGTTTGTTTAAAATAATAGCTATCACTCGAGTATTGATATGGCCCATTTGAGGCATTGTATGGACGAGGCGTGGGTCTCCTATCGGATGGTTTGATGTATTCGAGGGGTCAAAGGTACCGATCTTCCAGAGAGTCCCTAGAGAAGGTGAAGGTGATTGAAGCCAAGAAGCTTTTGGCAGCTGCTAGTATCAGATGAAGGAGGTGTGCGGACCGCAAGGTCCGAGATCTTGAGTTTGAGAAAGGACAGCAAGTGCTGTTGAAGGTCTCACCCATGAAGGGTGTGATGAGATTTGGAAAGAAGGGCAAGCTTAGCCCAAGGTACATTGGTCCATTTGAGATTCTCAAACGTGTGGGAGAGGTGGCTTACAAGTTGGCTTTACCTCCAGGTTTATTAGGCGTTCATTCGGTGTTCCATGTGTCGATGTTGAAGAGGTACCACGACGATGGTTCCTATATCATCCGTTGGGTTTCGATTTTGTTAGACGAAAATCTATCGTATGAGGAAGAGCCCGTTGCTCTCTTAGACAGGGATGTTCGCAAGTTGAGGTCCAAGGAAATAACTTCTGTGAAAGTTCAATGGAAGAATCGACCGAGGGAAGAAGCGCACAGGAGACGAACTGGTCCGATATCAAGGCGCAAATACCCTCAGCTTTTCGCCGAGTCAGGTAACTCCTCCCTAGTTTTCTCACCCATGTCCATTCGGGGACGAATGGTGTTTTAATTAGTATCTGGTGTAACGACCCTTCCAATTGATATGGGAAATTAGGACTCCGTTGGGAATTTTAAGGCCGCGGGTGGATTCGTAGGGCGTGTTTTTATATGTGTGCATGATTTGTGTTGTGTTTTTGAGGCCTTGGATGAAATATGGGGTGATAAGGGGAAAAATTGGACAAAATCGAGCACAGCGCTAACGCGAGCCGTGGATGGTAGGAGTACCGTTGCAACGGTACCGTTGTGGCAGTACTCGGACCGCTGCTAGCGGCCATCCATTTTCCTTGGTGGCCGCTGTAGCGGGCAATGTACCACTATGGTGGTACCGCTATAGCGGTAGATGGACCGCCATAGCGGTCACAACGATTTTATGGTGGGCCACTATAACGGTCACTTGACCACTATAGCGGTATCGCTGCAGCGGCGTGACGACTGCTGTAGCAGTCGACGTAAAACAGTAGCCCAAATTTTATATACTCAGTTTTATTTTCTCTTCTCACAAAACCCCAACACACTTCCTATTAAGCACCTAGAGAGAATTTTCAAGCTAGGGCAAGATAACTTAAGAGGTAAGTTCCATTGCTTTTCATTCTATCATTCCCTTCCCTTTCATTATTGTAATCATCTTCATGGGTCTTTAATGGTGAAAGTTAAGTAGAAACCCTAGAATATCTATAAACCTTCTAAACTTGATGGGTTGGGGTTATTATCACTTATTTATCATTTATATGGATTGATGAGTTGCTATTTGTCATAAATTGAACATTTAGAATCATAAACTAAGTGATTTCAGACCTAGGGTTCTATAAAAATGGTGTCTTTGCCATAGAAAACTGTTTGTAATGAGAATATTTGATAGAATGTTGTATAAATTAATGGTAAATGAATACTAGGGGCCTTGATAGATTGTTTATCACCTAGAAAATCATCCACCCTTAGAATGGGGAAAGGGAAGGGTATTCTTGCTTTGGTGTTTGTAAATTGAGCAATATGACTCATTGAGCCTTCTATTTTTAGACCGTGAACGTTTTAAGGCTTTGAGGAAAGGAAAGGCTATAGCAGAGTAACCTACGTGTTCTAGCTCTACTTTGAGGTAGGTTACGGTTTATTTAAGTTTGATTTTGGTTAGTAATTGTATGTTTGGTGATCTCCTTAGGAGAAAGCATGTCTAGTTTTTAATGCATGGTATTGTGTGGTTAAATTCCTACGTGAATGTGATTGATTGATTGTGTAGGCTCCGTGCCATTATTCTCGTGTGATTAAATCTACAGTGGATGTGTTGTGATGAGAAGCTAATATAATCTTCTCAAGGGTATTGTGACATAAAATGATGAGTTGATTGTTAAAACTAGGAAGGTAAGAAGCACTATTTCGTAAGAGGTATAGAAAGGCACTCATGTGACCTAGATTATGGTCTCGTGGTCCGAGGATAGTTCCGAAAACGAGAGGTACTTTGATATGTCCCGTGACCAAGGTTCGGTCCGGGGCGGAGGTTGGTGCTCGGGTCCGAGGGGATCCGGAACGATCGGTACATGGACACCATGGGTCCCCGGCAGTCATGGCTGCGGGCAAGACATCAGCTAGCATGTATGTACAGCGAGTGAGGTTATTGTGGTAAATTTATTTCCGTTGTGACACGTGATTGCGATGCTTGACATCTTGGTGATTTGATTGTGATTGTTCTTAGTTGACTTGTTGTGGTTTATTGATATTCATGTTGCCCGGTAGCTTGTTTTATTCTATTGATTTTTAAATATGCATGATACTAATCTTAGTCGGCGTATGATATCTACATTGGTACATAGTGTTTGTGCGATACTACCTTGTTGTATTCTTTGAGTGCGATTGTGACATAGAGATTTGCTCGTCCTCACATCTAGCGTGGAGGATATTTGTTGACAGATTTGGGTGGGCTTCTTCATGCAGGCCGCCCGAAGATCTTCTTGCTATGATGTCTTTTCGTACTCTGGACATTATGGATTACTTACTTGTTAGACTTCAGATTCTTAGACATGTTTTTAGCTTAGAGTCATGTACGATGACTTTCGAATTTTGGGGATTGTAATAGTTAGAACTTCCGCACTTATTTCAGTATTTATGGCATGACTTATTTTGTTCTTTGATTCCATTATGGGACGTGGATAGGAGTTTGTTAAGACATTCATTCTTTCTCTCTCTCTCTCACATAACGTGTATGCGTACCCCGGTCCGCCACTTTGTTCCGGCAATCGTTCCAACCTTCGTTCCGGCCACTTGTTCCGACCACGTTCCGGCATTAAACGTCGGTGACTGTGTAACACCGCCACTTTTCCGGCCACTACAACACTGTAACGCCGGTCATTTTTCCGGCCAGATCTTCTTTTCTTCTCTCTTCTCTCTTCTTCTTCTTCTCTTCTTCTATACCTCTTCTTTTTCCCTTTTTATACGCTACGGCGCGCTACATCTGACGCCGGCGCAGTTTTTCGGCGTTATTTTTCGGGCCGATTCGCTCTCCTCCTTCTCCCTCCATTTTCTTTTTTTTTTTTCCTTTCTCCCTCTCTCTCTCTCTCTCTCTTCTCTCTCTCTTCTCCCCTTTCAGGTCTTTGTGAACACTACTGCGGCGGTGAACAGTACCACGGCAGTGAATAGTAACTCCGGCGGTGAACAAGAGTGTTTTCGACGGCGAATAAGTTGTTCAACCGGAGTTGGTACCTCCGGCTTTCGTATCCATTCTTTGTCCATACACTTGTAGTTATATTTTGCGGACTCTAGCCCTTTTAATAATTTATTAGTTCATACTAGCTTTTGTGGCTTTGGTTATTGATGGTAGACTAGGGTCATGTTCTCGTCCGGGGAGGGTTGGGAGTGGTAAGTTGGTTAGAGGAGCGTCTAGGCTGAGAGTAGGTTCTTGGAACATTGGGACGTTAACGGGGAAATCCATAGAGCTTTAAGATTCTTAAGAAGAGGAAGATTAATATAGCTTGTGTTCAAGAGACCAAATGGGTAGGCCCTAAAGCTAAGGAGGTAGACGGGTATAAGCTTTGGTTCTACGGTAGGTCGAAATATAGAATAGGGTAGGCATTTTAGTAGATAGTGATTTGAGGGATCAGGTGGTAGAGGTTAGGAGGGTCACTGATAGGATGATGTCGATTAAGGTGGTCGTTGAAGGGCTTACTTTGAACATCATTAGTGCGTATGCGCCGCAAGCGAGCTTAGGCGAGGAGGAGAAGAGGCGATTTTGGGAGGATTTGGACGAGGTAGTGGGAGGCATACCACCTACTGAGAAGCTATTCGTGGGAGGTGACTTCAATGGGCACATCGGGTCTATTTCGGGGGGTTACGATGATGTGCATGGAGGTTTTGGCTTCGGGGACCGGAATGGAGGAGGAGTCGCACTTTTGAATTTCGCAAGAGTTTTTGAGTTGGTGATAGCCAATTCGAGTTTCCCAAAGAAGGAGGAGCACTTGGTAACCTTCCGTAGTTCGGTGGCTAAGACTCAGATAGACTTTCTACTCCTTAGGAAGGATGACAAAGGTCTGTGCAAAGACTGTAAGGTCATCCCGAGCGACAACCTTACAACCCGACATAAGCCCTTGGTGATGGATTTAGGGATCAAGATGACGAGAAAGAAGAGGGTCGTGGGTGTTCGGCCTAGGATCAGATGGGGGAGTTTGACCATGACTAGTGCCCTGGAGATGGGAGAGAAATTGCAGACTGTGGGGGCGTGGGATAGTAGTGGGGATGCGACCAGTATGTGGGATAGAACGGCTAGTTGCATTAGGGTAGTAGCTAGGGAAGTGCTGGGGGTCTCGACAGGTAGTCGGGGTGGGCATCGAGGGGATTGGTGGTGGAATGGAGAAGTGCAAAGGAAGGTGGAAGCAAAGAAGGTGGCGTATGCGAAATTTATAGAAAGCGAGGATGAGGTGGAGAAGTGGACGAACGAGAGAACTTTATAAGATGGCGAGGAAGGAGGCGAAGTTGGCGGTTTCGATGGCAAAAACGGCAGCTTTTGAACGCCTTTATGCGGAACTAGAGGAAAAAGGCGGGGATAAGAAATTGTTCAGGCTAGCCAAGGCAAGGGAGAGGAGGGCACGTGATTTGGATCAAGTGAAGTGCATCAAGGACGAGCATGGCAAAGTATTGGTAGAAGAGGCTCACATTAGACGGAGATGGCAGTCATATTTCCACAAACTCTTGAATGAAGAAGGGGACAGGGACATTGTGTTGGGAGATTTAGAACTTACAGGGAGGCGTCGCGATTTTGGGTATTGCAGGAGTATTAAGGTTGAGGAGGTTAAGGGTGTTGTTCGTAGGATGCGCAAGGGAAGAGCGACAGGACCTGACGAGATTCCTGGAGAATTTTGGAAGTTTGCGGGCTCGGCAGGTTTGGAGTGGCTGACTAGGTTGTTTAATGTCATCTTTAAGACGGCAATGATGCCCGAAGAATGGAGGTCGAGTGTAATGATCCCTCTATACAAGAACAAGGGCGATATCCAGAGTTGCAACAACTATAGAGGTATCAAGCTGCTAAGCCATACTATGAAAGTGTGGGAAAGGGTGGTGGAGATGAGGGTGAGGAGAGGTGTAGCTATTTCAGAGAACCAGTTTGGATTCATGCCGGGACGCTCAACTACAGAGGCCATCCATCTTGTAAGGAGACTGGTGGAGCAGTATAGGGAGAGGAAGAGAGACTTACATATGGTATTCATCGACCTAGAAAAAGCTTACGACAAAGTTCCAAGGGAGATCCTATGGAGATGCTTGGAGGCTGTGTGTGTACCCGTGGCGTACATTAGGGTGATCAAGGACATGTATGAGAGCCAAGACCGGGGTAAAGACAAAGAGGAGGAGACTCGCAGCACTTCCCGCTTGTGATGGGGTTGCATCAAGGATCAGCTCTTAGTCCATTTTTATTTGCCTTGGCGATGGATGAATTGACGCGGCATATTCAAAGAGAGGTTGATACGATTCAACCTAGGGAAACTCTAGAAAAACAAAAGAACAAGAAAATCAAAATAAAGGTGGAAGAAGAGTAGAAATGGAGGAGGATAGATGGATAGATACTTGACCCAAGAGCAAGAAATCTATGGACAAGAAAGGGTATATTAAACCTAACCCTTCCAATCGGATTTACAAACCCTAGAACCTAAGCAATTCGAATCAACAAACGACTCAAATGAATCCACACAAATGAGCAACATTGAATTCGATGGAAATAAGCAATTCACTTCACAACTAGGAAGTAACACTTGGTTAACCAACCAAACAATCTATATTAACCTAAAGCTACCAACTACAATCTCTAATAAGAGTTTCTTCATTCAACATAGTCTAAAGATGAAAATAACCTAAGTCTAATATTTATACTAAGAGACTTAAGATCTAGGCTAGTTATTACAAGAATGCCATTAATGAGGCAAGGGCCTTGTTTGGCTAGTTGGATGTTGGCTTGAAATCCGAAAAAAGGCTCCTCTTGCACATATAGCCATCATCCAATCCTCAAGCTTGCAATTGTGACCCTTTTGCATCTATGGCCCTTCTTTTCACGTCTAGCCACATTTTGCATTGATGTCCTCTGCGACTCTAGCCACTTTGAATGTTGGCCATCTTTCTTGTAGCTTCTTCTTTCATTCCCTCCAAGCTACTTTCCATACTTCATAGGCCTTCTTATGGGGCTTTGTGCATCTCTCCATGGCCGGGTCTCCAATGCTCCTTTGGTCATCCTCCTAGCTTCGAACGGATTGGAGTCCCATGCCTTGGTCTTCAATATGAGCCTTCAAGCGAGGTGTGCCTAGTAGGGTCATATCATCCTCCCCTTCTTGAAAAGGATTCGTCCTCGAATCCGAACCTTGAAAAAGCCGAAGATGGAAGACAACATACTCCTCAAAGATTGAGGGTTAGCACACACAATAATAACCACATAATCATGCCAAGGATGAACAAATTTGTGGTACATGATGCAAGCCCACTTGCCTCAAGGCCATTTACAAGGAGCCAAGCCCGGGAACTACAACACTTGCAAAGCCTATTCATGAAGCGGGAGGCTCTTGAGTATACTTTTGATGAGCACCTTGGATCCCAAGTCCATTTGTTGATGAAGATTGCTTGGGGAGAAGAAGAGGAAATGGGAAGTTACCACAATGGCTAAAAGATGAAGAGTTGGCTATTCTTGCAAAGGAGATTTCAAGATTTTGAAGAAAGAAGAATAGCCAAACAAGGCCCTTGTTTCATTAAGGGTGTTTATGTCATTTTGCTTTCTTTTATTTCTAGCATAGTATAAATAGTTCTCTTCTTCTTCATGGAAGAGTTAGACTATTTTGAATATTCATATTTGATATTGTAAAACTCTTGAGAGTTGAGAGATTGTGAAACCTTTGATTGAGTGTTTTGTTGAGAGGATAGGTTATTAGGGAATTCTAATCCCTCTTGGTCATCCTAAGAATTTGGTTGCTTCTTATTCTTAAATTTAGAGGTCTTAGTTTTCTATAACTTTGGTTGCTAAATTGAGTCTAAGTTGTGTCAAATTATCTATCTCTTTTATTTCTTGCATTTTCTTATTGTTTCGTTTCGATTATTGCATCAATTGGTATCAGAGCTTAGCTTAGGTTTGTTCCATCAAATCTAGTCTTGGGTTTTGATTCAACAAAAAAAAAAAAAAAAAAAAAAATCGAAATTCAAAAAAAAAAAAAAAAAAAAATTCGAATTTTTGTTGATTTTGTTGAATCTAGTGTTCGATTAGAGTTTCTTAGTGTTTCTAGAGTCCGAATCTTCCATTTCGAGCTATTTGGAGTTGGGGTTTGTGTTCCACCATTGTTGAGCTTCAAAGCTTCAAGAACAAGGTTGGTGGGTTGAAGAAGGAGAAAAGAATTGAGGGTTCAAGTTGATTGGGGTTTGTTCTCTAGTTGATAAGGACTCTAAATCCAAAATTTGGAGGTATTTGGCTAAGGATTGAAGGATCTACCATTGTTGGAATTTGAAGCTTTGAAAACTTCAAGAACTTGAAAGTGGGTCTTGTTGAAGAAGGTGAAATTGAAGGTTGAAAGCTATTGGGCTTTGTTCTCTACATTAAAGAGAACTTAGATCCGAAATTTGAGTCAATTTGGAGTTGATTTGAGGGCAGTTGAATTTTTGAATTGTTCTTGTGTTCTTGAAGACCTTCAAATCTTCATAAGGAAGAAGACTCTCCAAAGGGCTATTTGATCCAAAAATTGCCAAATAAAGTTGTGAAAAAGTGTTTGTGGGCCCAAGTAAGTATTCAAAAAAAAAAAATCAGAAATACTTAAGTTTTATTTTCTGATTTTTGCAAAAAAAAAAAAAAAAAAAAAAAAGTACTGTTCATCCGCTTTCGGTCCGCATAGCGGAAGAAAAGCCTGATTTTCTGAGACCTTCCGCTTTTCATCCGCGAAGCGGAAGAAAAGCCTGAGTCCCTGAAGAGTTTTGAAAGTTTTCCAAGTGTCCAAAAACAGTTTGCCTCTTTCCTAACTCCTTTTCTTTGATTCTTACAACTAGTTAACAGTTAGTAATCGATCTTATTAATTGCTAACTAGTTCTTGAGTCCGGATTCTTTCGTGCCAATTCCTTCAAGCTTTTCTTCATTTTTGCTTCGTTGTTAATTTCTTGGTTCAAGTCCGCTAGATTGAATTGAGTCGTCCGTCTTTCTTAGTCTAACAAGAATCTATTCCGATCAAGAGTAGAATTTGAACCCTTGTGACTAGTCGACATTAACAAGCACACAATCTTGGGCGGAAGCAATTTGGGAGGCAATTAAAGGTGCGCACACTTGAGCGATTGTGAGTTGATTTTACTAATCTAACGTGTTTGCTTGTTTTGTTGAGTGTCTTTAATAGGTACCATGGCTACGGAGGATGAAACACAAGTTCCCACCGGGGAACTTACGCTAGTTGATGTAATGAGGGCCTTGCAAGCCTTGAACGATAAGGTTGGTAGTATGGATGGTCGAATGGAAAACTTGGGAAGTAGGGTGGAAGCAATTGAAGGAGGTAGTAGGAGGTCTCGTATTCGCCCCGAGTGCAATACCAAGGGGGCACAAGTGGAGCTACTCGAAGCACTTCACTTACATTGTCACCCGGCACCTTCCATCATCTATATAACCCCACTCCCCAAAACACTCCCCAAAATGCTCCTCAAAACACAACCATCACTCCACCAAACAACATTCCCATAGGCCAACGGAACAACCCACCCCCACAAGATCAAACTCCAAATGATCCACCCCCTAATGATCCACACCTAAATACACCAATGTCACCCCAAAACCGTCCAAACATCCAACAACCAAATGACGATGAGATAGAAGAAGCTATACTTGAGCACGAACTATATGGTGACCAAGGTTGGAGGCAACGAGGGCAAGCACAAGGAGGTTATCGAGGGAGGGGTGGACGACATGGTCCTAACCCTCACATGGGTAGGCAAAGAGGGTACCAAGGTCGTGAAGGGTACCAAGGTCGTGACCATCGATGTTATGATGATGATGGAGATTTGAATGGAAACCATGGTTATGGAGGAGGGCGAGACACGAGTCTCAATTCTATCAAGGTTACTCTTCCAATCTTCAAAGGAGGAAGTGACCCCGATGCATTTCTTGATTGGGTGATGCATTGTGATAGAATCTTCTTGACGAATGACATGTCCGAGGTGAAAAAAGCGTCTTACGCCATTGCCCAATTCGAAGGGTATGCCTCCACATGGTGGGAAACTCAAGTGAAGGCAAGAAGAATTATTGGGCTTCCTCCCACACCTACTTGGGATGAATTGAAGGATGCCATGCGACGTAAGTATATCACCGAACGCTACAAACAAGAACAACTCAAGAAGGTGTATACCTTAAGGCAAAACAAAAAGAGTGTGGAAGAATACTATGATGAGTTTCAAATTGTCAAGATGAGGATCGACTTTGACGAGGATGAGTTAAATGCTATGACTCGGTTCCGAGCCGGGTTAAATGGTGAGATTGTCTCACAAATGAGACTCCACAACTATGGGAGCATTGAAGAGACTCTTCAAGCGGCTATTGAAATAGAGGAGGAGGGTCTCAAGGAAGACAAAATCAATAAGTCAAGGGGCTATGTGAGTTCATGGAACAATAACAAAGAACGAGGAGCTTCCTCCTCCAATTGGCAAAAGAATAAGGGTCCCATACAAGAAGCCAAGAAACCATTTGTGAAGAATTCTCAAGTTGAGAAGCAAGTTGACAAACAACCTCCGAAGTTTGCTCCAAAAGAAGGAGGTACGAAAACTCCTATTCAATGCTTTAAATGTCATGGCTTCGGTCATAGAGCAAGTGAATGCCCTAATCGTAGAGCGTTTATTTTGAGAGATACTTATAGTGAGGATGAGGGAGAATGTGAGGAAGGAGATGATGAGGGCGATCATGAGAATGAACAACATGATAGTGAAGGGGATGGTGTTGAGGGTGATGATGAGCCTATTGTACCTCTCTATGTGGTGCGAAGGACCATGATAAGCAAAGCAATGGATGACCCAAGTCAACGGGAAAATCTCTTCCATTCCAAGTGCATCATTAACCAAAACACTAGCATCATGATCATTGATAGTGGGAGTTGTGCCAATGTTGCTAGTACCACCCTTGTTGATTTCTTGAAACTTCCCACGACCCGCCATGAAAACCCTTACAAACTTCAATGGCTCAATGAATGTGGTGAATTGAAGGTGACTCGGCAAGCTATCATCAAATTCACGATTGGGAAGTATCACGATGAGGTGTTATGTGATGTTGTTCCCATGCAAGCGTGTCATCTTCTACTTGGCCGACCATGGCAATATGATAGGTCCGTCAACCATAATGGGAGAACTAACCAATACACCCTTGTCCACAATGGTGTCAAACATGTCTTGAATCCCATGACCCCCTCCCAAGTGGGTGAGATCTATAACAAAATGAGGGAGTTGAAAGAAAAGGGTCGTAGTGCATTGCAAAAGAAGAATGTGGGGGAAGAGGGAGTAGAGGAGGGTAGTTCTCAAGAGTTGAGTGGAAAGAACGGAGAGCTTAGAGGAAAAACCAAGGTGTCTCTTTTGGCGAATTGTGGGGAAATTAGGGAGGAATTGGGGGAGCGTCAACCGGTGATTCTCCTCATGCATCGGGACTATGCATTGCACACTAATGAACTAACCCCTTCTTTTCCTAGTTCTATTTCTTCTCTTTTGCAGGAATTTGATGATGTGTTCCCAACGGAACTCCCAAAGGGGTTACCACCCTTGAGGGGAATTGAACACCAAATTGATTTTGTCCCGGGGTCTCAACTACCAAATAAACCGGCTTATAGAGCCAACCCGGATGACACTAAGGAGCTTCAAAGGCAAATAGATGAACTCCTTGAAAAGGGAGTTGTGCGAGAAAGTATGAGCCCATGTGCCGTGCCCGTGATTTTGGTGCCAAAAAAAGATGGATCATGGCGCATGTGTGTTGATTGTCGTGCCATCAACAAGATAACGGTAAAGTATCGCCATCCCATACCTCGTCTTGATGACATGCTTGATGAGTTGAATGGTTCATGCATATTCTCTAAGATAGATCTTAGGAGCGGGTATCATCAAATCCGGATGAATCCCGGAGATGAGTGGAAAACCGCATTCAAGACCAAGTTTGGTCTATATGAATGGTTGGTGATGCCTTTTGGCCTCACTAACGCTCCTAGTACTTTCATGCGTTTGATGAATCATGTGATGAAACCTTTTATTGGCAAATTCGTGGTTGTTTACTTTGATGATATTTTGGTGTATAGTAAAACCATGGATGAGCATGTTATTCATTTGAAATGTGTGTTTGAAGTGCTTAGACGAGAACAACTTTATGCCAATGTTGATAAATGTTCCTTTTGTGTGGATGAAGTTGTTTTCTTGGGATTTGTTGTGAGCTCAAGGGGGTTGAGGTTGATGAATCCAAAATAGAAGCCATAAGAAATTGGCCCACTCCAAAATCCATTGGAGATGTACGAAGCTTTCATGGCTTGGCTAGTTTCTATAGGCGTTTTGTTAAAGGATTTAGTACCATAGCCGCTCCTTTGACCGAGGTAATCCGAAAGGACAAACCTTTTTCTTGGGGTACGGAGCAAGCTAATGCCTTTGAAACTTTAAAACAAATGCTTAGCTCCGCACCATTGTTGCAATTACCCGACTTTGACAAAATATTTGAGATTGAATGTGATGCAAGCAAAGTGGGTATTGGAGCCGTTTTAATGCAAGACCAAAAGCCCATAGCCTATTTTAGTGAAAAACTCAAGGGAGCGACTTTGAATTATACTACCTATGATCTTGAGTTGTATGCCTTAATTCGTGCTTTGGGAAATTGGCAACACTACTTGTGGCCCAAAGAGTTTGTGATTCGGACCGACCATGAGTCCTTAAAGCATCTTAAGGCCCAAGGTAAGTTGAACAAAAGGCATGCCAAATGGGTTGAATTCCTTGAATCCTTCCCTTATGTAATCCAATACAAAAAGGGAAAGGATAACGTAGTGGCGGATGCCTTATCAAGGAAACATGTTTTGATCAATACTTTGTCTTCCAAATTGATGGGTTTTGAGAGCTTGAAGACATTGTATCCCGAGGACCCCGTCTTTGCGCCAATCTTTCTAGAATGCGAAGAATGGGAAAGGGAAAGGTGGCTTAGGGATAGATCTTCTACTCCCTATTCCAAGTTTGATGGTTTCTTGTTCAAGAACAAGCGACTATGTGTGCCCATGAGCTCTTGGAGGGAGTTATTTGTGAGGGAGGCACACAATGGGGGATTGATGGGACACTTTGGGATTGATAAGACAATGGGGATTCTTGAGGAGCAATTTTATTGGCCCCACATGCGGCGGGATGTGGCCCGAATTTGTGGCCAATGCCTTGAATGCCGAAAAGCTAAATCTAGGCTTCAACCCCATGGCTTATACACTCCCCTCCCCATCCCTCAACAACCTTGGTTTGATATTTCAATGGACTTTGTGATGGGATTGCCTAGGACAAAAAGGGGGAAAAGATAGCATCTTTGTTGTTGTTGATCGTTTTTCGAAAATGGCCCATTTCATTGCTTGCCATAAGGTTGATGATGCTCCCCATATTGCTTCCTTGTTTGTTGAAAATGTGGTTAAATTGCATGGCATTCCCAAGACAATTGTGAGCGATAGGGACCCCAAGTTCCTTAGCCACTTTTGGAAAGAATTGTGGGGTCGGCTTGGAACGAAGTTGTTGTTTTCCACCTCTTGCCACCCACAAACCGATGGCCAAACCGAAGTTGTCAATAGGACATTAGGTTCTATGCTTCGGGCCATGGTAAAAGGGAAGCTAGCCTCTTGGGAAGACCAATTGCCTTTAGTAGAATTTGCATATAATAGAGTTATTCATAGCACTATTGGCATGTCACCCTTTGAGGTGTTGTATGGTTTTAACCCCTAACCCCCTTGGATCTAACGCCTTTGTCTCAAGATGTGGTATTGAGTTTAGATGGTAACAAGAGAGCCGAAGCTATGAAGAAGATCCATGAGAAGGCAAGGCTCCAACTTGAAAAGAAGAATCAAAAGGTGGCGAAAAGGGCAAACCAAGGGAGAAAAAGGGTGGTCCTTGAACCGGGAGATTGGGTGTGGGTGCACTTTCGAAAAGAAAGATTTCCAAACAAGAGGAAGACAAAGTTGATGCCGCGTGGGGATGGTCCCTTTGAAGTCCTTGAGAGACTTAATGATAATGCCTACAAAATTGATCTCCCTCCGGAATATCAAGTTCACAACACCTTCAACATTTGTGACCTATCTCCCATGGAAATGGAAAGTGATGAGCCATCAAATTTGAGGACAAATTCTCTTCAAGATGGGGAGAATGATGCAAGCCCACTTGCCTCAAGGCCATTTACAAGGAGCCAAGCCCGGGAACTACAACACTTGCAAAGCCTATTCATGAAGCGGGAGGCTCTTGAGTATACTTTTGATGAGCACCTTGGATCCCAAGTCCATTTGTTGATGAAGATTGCTTGGGGAGAAGAAGAGGAAATGGGAAGTTACCACAATGGCTAAAAGATGAAGAGTTGGCTATTCTTGCAAAGGAGATTTCAAGATTTTGAAGAAAGAAGAATAGCCAAACAAGGCCCTTGTTTCATTAAGGGTGTTTATGTCATTTTGCTTTCTTTTATTTCTAGCATAGTATAAATAGTTCTCTTCTTCTTCATGGAAGACTTAGACTATTTTGAATATTCATATTTGATATTGTAAAACTCTTGAGAGTTGAGAGATTGTGAAACCTTTGATTGAGTGTTTTGTTGAGAGGATAGGTTATTAGGGAATTCTAATCCCTCTTGGTCATCCTAAGAATTTGGTTGCTTCTTATTCTTAAATTTAGAGGTCTTAGTTTTCTATAACTTTGGTTGCTAAATTGAGTCTAAGTTGTGTCAAATTATCTATCTCTTTTATTTCTTGCATTTTCTTATTGTTTCGTTTCGATTATTGCATCAACAACCACACATCAATAGTAATCATGCATAGAGAGTGTATACATGGGATTTCAACAAGGTGAATTCCCCAAAATTGAAAAAATAACTCACTCCCCAAGCAAGTTCTACCTTCATTTTGACTAAGTGTAAGATGTAAAGTAAGGTCATTCCAACCTATAGCCCAACCCTCTACACTAGTCTCCTCAAACAATGGTTTCACTACCAAGACATAACAAGAGGACACTACACCGGGGTCATAAACAAAGATATGCCTCAGGTCATGGTCTACACATCCCACTTGAAAACCCATCATAAACTTAAGCAACAACATACAAAGGGTTTTATAAGCAAAGAGGTCATAAGGAAAGGTATCACACAAGGTATTGTTAGCAATTTGTAGCCAAGTTTTACCCTCCTTTTCAAAGTAATTCATTTTAGCAATCAAGTCACATTCCCTCAAGAGGAGGTTTTCTCACCAAGAAATGGATCATCATACCATAGTGGAATTTTGGTGACTTTGTGATTCCAAAGAATGGATTCATTTTCAACATCACAAAACACAAGGTCATGCATTTCACAATCATCCACTATATCTTTATCAAGCAAATTATCATCCTTGAAGAGAGTATGCCCAATCATAAGATCACATCCAAAATAAGCAAGTTCACTCTCAAAAGGATCAATATCAACACAAGTGTTACCACTAGATGGACACAATTTACTCTTGCAAGAAGAGCCAATATAGTCATCAAAAGGATCAACTAGTGTGTAAGCACTTTCACCAAGACATCATCAATTAACAAAGGGTCACTAATTCCCTCACAAGGCAAAACTTGACCTCTACTCAATTGTTCATCAAGCACAAAGTGATCCACATTTGCGTAAGTAGAAGGGTTAGCTTTGTTACCTCTTTGTTGAAGCACATCACCTTTGTCAATTTGGTCAAGTTCCTTGTATTGGCCTCCCTCCAAAGGAACTTGGAAACTCGGGTCCATGTCCTCTTTGGGGTGATCATCCACATAAGTACCTACAAAAGGAACAAGACAACTAGAAGGAATAGAAAGGTTAGAGGGGTTAGCTTGACTTGGCACCAAGTCCTTCTCTTCATCACACCTTTCCTCCCCTCCTAACATTCCTCTAGCGACCATACACTTCTTACTCTTCCCTTGGGTCGAACCTTGTCCTCCTTGAGCAACTAAGGTCTCCTTTTCACTCACAACCATTTCCTCATTTTTCATCTTTTCACGTAACTCCTTCATGACTCTATAGTCTTCACGGACTTCATGGGGAGTCAATGGAGCAAGGACATACTTTTACCTTTGACCACAAAGAATACTTGTTGGTCCGTTTATGTTGAGCATCCACATCAAATTGCCAAGGTCTCCCAAGCAAAATATGGCACGCTTGCATTGGTACCACATCACATAAAATTTCATCATCATATCTTCCAATGCTCAATTGATAATCGCTTGCTTGGTCACCCGCATTTCTCCACTTTCATTGAACCATTGTAGCTTGTAGGGGCTAGGGTGTTTTGTGGGAACTTTCATACTTTCAACCAAGAATTGGCTAACCGCATTAGTGCAACTCCCACCATCAATTATCAAGGAACAAACCTTGTCCAAAATCTTACACCTAGCATGAAACAAGTTCTCCTGTTGGTCACTCTCTTCCCTAGCTAGAGCTTCCATGGATCTTCGAGCAACAATAGCATGATTCAAAGCCTCCTCATAATTCAATTCAACTTCACTCTCGGAATCACCCTCACACTCACTACTTTCTCCTTCCTTATCATGACCAACCACGCCCTCATTTTCATCATCGGTTCGATACCCGTCCCTTACTATAGTGATAGTCCTCCGGTTGGGACACTCACTTGCAATATGTCCTCTACCTTGGCATTTGAAACATTGAATGGTAGATAGACGAGGGAAGTTAGGTTTAGCACTATTACCTCCTTTGGCTTGGTCGTCATCACCGTAGCCTTGTAATCAAACTTAGCTTGAGGAGTCGGGAGTAGTGATCTTGGGTTTCTCCCAAGTGGACGGCTTCCACTTTCTTTCCCTTGGTTCCAAGTTGAAGATATTTTGCTTTTGTCTTTGTAAGACCTCTCTTCTTTTAGATCCGCTTCAACCTTGGATGCATCATGGAATGCCTCTTCAAGACTATTATAAGTCTTGAGCCTCATCGGTTTAGAGATGTCCCGATTCAAGTTGGCTACAAACCTTATAATAGTGTACTCCTCATGCTCTTCTATCTTGGACTTCATCCGCAAGTCCTCAAACTCATCAAAGTATGCTTCCACACTTTTCAACCCTTGCTTCAACATGTATAACCTTTAAGTGCATCTTGGTGGTATGTGGATGGAAGCCACCTAGTCTCCATGAGCTCAATCAAGTCGTTCCAAGTCGGGGAGATCATAGACGTGTTGTTGAGCTCTTTGTAACTTCTTGAATTCCCACCAAGTAGAAGCGTACCCCTCAAATTGAGTGAGGGCATACATTGCCTTCAATGCCTCGGACACATTGTTTGTGAGGAAAATGCACTCACTTTGCAATTTCCATTCAAGGATTTCTTCCGGATTGCTTCCTCCTTGGAACGTAGGAAGGTTCACCTTGATGGTGTTCAAATTTCGCTCATTATTTTGCCATCTTCCCCGGTCCTCATAACCTTGGGCCCTTCCTAAGTCTACATGACCTTGGAATCTAGGGTCATGGCCCGGAAACCTCTCAAAACCTCCTCTTCCTCCCCTTCCCCGGTTATTCATTCCTCCACGCCTCCCTCCTTGCCGGTTATCATCCCACCACCGACCTTGTGGATAGTCATCATACTCCTCTTCATTCATGGGGTGTTGATAGGGGCGTTGGTATTGGTTTTGGTTAGGGAAGGGATCTTGTGTTTGGACTTGGGGTGGAGCTTGGGGTGTTTGTTGTAAGGTTACTTGAGGGATTGCCTCGTTCGGGTTGTGTTGGTAAACGTGGGGATAGGTTTGTCGATTGGTGTTTTGGAAAGTGGAGTTTTGGGATGGAAGGTTGGTTGTTTGGGGTAGTGGAGCCCTTTGGGTGGAGGTGGTTGTGGTGTTGGGATTACACAATGCATGGGCTTGTCCCGGGGTAATGGTTGGTGTAGTGTCTTGTGTTCTATCCCCATCACCTTCATTCCTAGAACGGGGAGTGCCCATTCTACTCGAACCCTCCATTTGAACTTTCTCAATACTCACCATCCGTTCATCCATAGCCTTCAACTTCCCATTCATTTCTCCTCTCATCTCTTCCATACCCGTTTGCATGCCCGAGATTTGATTCATGATCATAGCCAATGAACTTGCTATGGATGACATATCTACTACCTCTTGCATTCTATCACCTTGGTTTGACATGATGACTCGCAAAACTAGCAAACAAGATTAGTAATAAAAGCCTCACTTCACTCGTATTGAACTCTCAACCTTACCACACTCCGTGCTCTTTCGAAGTTGTTGATGAATCACTCGTCCAATCAAATTCACACGTTGCTTATCCTTTGTGGTAGAATGGATTCTTGTTTAGATGAATGACGGACGACTCAAAAGCAAAACGGACGAGTAATAAAGTTGCAACGAAATAAAACGAAGAAAAGCTTGAAAGAAATTAGCACGAAAGAAATGTTGACACAAGAACTAGTAGACACAAGTAGGAACAACTACTAAATGGCCACTAGTTAAGAGACACTAGAAAATGGAATGCTAAAACCAGAAAATAAATAAATTTTTGGGCCCGGGTAGGTGATAACTTGAAAATGCGGCCGTGAAGCCCCGAGTGATCTAAGGTATCAATTTGAAACAACTAAAATTTTTAAGTTTCTATACTCTACTAAAGGTTTAGGGACGCAATCCAACAATCCCTTCTAAGAAATTTTTGAAATTGAAATGAATTAGAAGTGATAGAAATCGAAGTTGAATCAAGAAACGAGCACCTTAGAATTGTTGCGGAAGAACCTTTCACGACCAACTTACACGGGCCGTATAATATTATACGGTTCGTATAATACGTCCGTATTTGAAGGACGAAATGAACAGAATGTCTCCAAGTCAGCTCCTATTTCACGACCAGGTTCACGGATCGTATAAGATTGTACGGTCCGTATAATACGTCCGTACTTGAAGACCAAATTGTAACAGAATCTGTCCAAACCAAATTTTCTATTCCACGACCAAGTTTCACGGGTCGTATAAAATTGTACGATCCGTATAATACGGTCGTACTCTACGGATCAATTTAATAAACTCTCCGAATCAGGCTCTTGTACCACGACCAAGTTTCACGACCCGTATATAATTGTACGGTCCGTATAACTTGATGACAACATTGCTATAGTGAAATTTCTCGTACCTCGTTTGGCTCGGGAATTGTGCTAGATTTTCCGAATTTCTTGACTTCTTGGGACCCACTCAACCTTGTATTTACCCTTTTTGGCTAGAAAACAACTTTTCAACTTTTGACTTGGATTCCTTGGATCTAACTTTCCTTTTTATCTTCTTCTTCACCAAGAACAAAGATGAACAATGAAGAACACTCAAAAACCCAATTTGGTCCAAATCAACTCGTTTTTGCCCCAATTTTTAGATCTAAGCCCCTTATCACTTAAACAACAAAGCCCAATACGAATCAAAGCTCAATTTCACCAAAATCAACTAAACCCACTTTGAGTTCTTCAAGCTTTGATGAACCTCTAATGGTGGAAACTTCAATTCTTACCCAAATAACTTCAAATTTCATTTCTAGATGTTTTTCACCACAACAAACTCAAATCTAACTTCAAAAACAACAAAATCAAAGCACAAAATGATTTTCGAATTTTTTTGGGATTTTCGATTTTTTTTTTTTTTGATTTTCAGATTTTGAACCTAGGATTAGAAATTGTGGGAACAATCTCTTAGCCTATGCTCTGATACCAAATGATACGATTCAACCTAGGGAAACTCTAGAAAAACAAAAGAACAAGAAAATCAAAATAAAGGTGGAAGAAGAGTAGAAATGGAAGAGGATAGATGGATAGATACTTGACCCAAGAGCAAGAAATCTATGGACAAGAAAGGGTATATTAAACCCTAACCCTTCCAATCGGATTTACAAACCCTAGAACCTAAGCAATTCGAATCAACAAACGACTCAAATGAATCCACAAATGAGCAACATTGAATTCGATGGAAATAAGCAATTCACTTCACAACTAGGAAGTAACACTTGGTTAACCAACCAAACAATCTATATTAACCTAAAGCTACCAACTACAATCTCTAATAAGAGTTTCTTCATTCAACATAGTCTAAAGATGAAAATAACCTAAGTCTAATATTTATACTAAGAGACTTAAGATCTAGGCTAGTTATTACAAGAATGCCATTAATGAGGCAAGGGCCTTGTTTGGCTAGTTGGATGTTGGCTTGAAATCCGAAAAAGGCTCCTCTTGCACATATAGCCATCATCCAATCCTCAAGCTTGCAATTGTGACCCTTTTGCATCTATGGCCCTTCTTTTCACGTCTAGCCACATTTTGCATTGATGTCCTTTGCGACTCTAGCCACTTTGAATGTTGGCCATCTTTCTTGTAGCTTCTTCTTTCATTCCCTCCAAGCTACTTTCCATACTTCATAGGCCTTCTTATGGGGCTTTTGTGCCTCTCCATGGGTCTCCAATGCTCCTTTGGTCATCCTCCTAGCTTGAACGGATTGGAGTCCCATGCCTTGGTCTTCAATATGAGCCTTCAAGCGAGGTGTGCCTAGTAGGGTCATATCAGAGGTGCCATGGTGTATGCTTTTCGCGGATGACATAGTCTTGATCGACGAGACTCGTAGCGGAGTCAACGCTAAGCTGGAGGGTTGGCGTCAAACTTTGGAGTCTAAAGGATTCAAGCCGAGTAGGACCAAGACAGCAGTACTTGGAGTGCAAGTTCGATGGAAGCACCTCAAGAGGCTGGCGTGGAAGTGAGGCTTGGTACCCAGGTCATTCAGAAGACAAGTAGTTTCAAGTATCTTGGGTCTATTATACAAGACAGTGGGGAGATTGACGATGATGTCACACATCGTATTAGGGCAGGGTGCATGAAATGGAGGCTCGCTTCCGGAGTGCTATGTGATAAGAAAGTGCCACCATAACTTAAGGGCAAGTTCTACAAAGTGGTGGTTAGACCGACCATGTTGTATGGGGCGGAGTGTTGGCCAGTTAAGATCTCTCACGTTCAAAAGATGAAAGTTGCCGAGATGAGAATGTTGAGATGGATGTGTGGGCACACCAAGAGTGACAGGATTAGGAATGAGGCTATCCGGGACAAGATGGGAGTGGCCTCGATGGAAGACAAGACGCGGGAAACGAGACTGAGATGGTTTGGACATGTGATGAGGAGAGACACAGATGCCCCAGTGCGGAGGTGTGAGAGGTTGGCCATGGATGGTTTCGGTAAGAGGTAGGGTAGGCGAAGAAGTATTGGGGAAGAGGTGATTAGACAGGATATAGCGCGATTCTGACATCGAGGACATGACCTTAGATAGGAGGTATGGAGGACTCGGATTAGGGTAGAAAGGCTAGTAGATAGTAACGTTTATCCTTTCATATTAGTAGTCACATTTGTGCTTTGGTTTCGATACTATTTGTTATCCCGTACTTTGATTATCTTATTTTATCTGTGATAGCTACCGCTCCTTTACAAGCTTTCGCTTCATCATGGCTTAGTCGCTTTAGTTATTTGCATTTCCATATCGCTTTAAATCTCTTGGCCTTATCTGACCTCTTGTTATGCTTTTATGCTTTCTATTGAGCCGATGGTCTTTCAGAAATAGCCGTCCTACCTTGGTAGGAGTCAGGTCTGCGTACACTCTACCCTCCCCAGACCTCATGTTGTGGGATTTCACTGGGTTGTTGTTGTTGTTGTTGTTGTATGTTTGAATAAGTAATGTTGTTTGGCTTGGTTAATATAAAATCGGATTGAATGAATAGGTGTCTTATGTGTTGGTTCGCCCACTAGGATTTAGATGGGTGCCAGTCATGGCAGGTTAGGTCATGATATTAAGTAAGACACCTAGTAAGTTATCATTCACTAGATTAGACTAACTCATATACCAACACAGCAAACAAACCATACCAAAGAAGATTTGACAGTTTTGAAATAACTCAAAGTGTTCTAGTTTTAAATCCATATACCAACTACAAATTAAACACCCAGCCAAATAGAGACTCCTACTTAAACAAAGAGGAGCAACTAGGAATCTAAGAGCAAATTCAATATCCAAACCGATCACCACTCAGTTAAGATGTTTCTAACCTCTCTTTTTAAAGAAAAGTGTAAAACAGGCATAAGATCCAAACAAAAGAACTGACCATATTAATTAAGCCTGAATGCTTCATTTTTAGACAGTGTCTCAATAAAAAGGGAAGAGTGAAATGAACCTTGGTTTAAAGCCTAGTTCTCTATTAGTTTAAACCCTTTTAAAATAGAACTCAACCAAAATAGGAGGCAGGGCATACAAGGCATATTCATTAGCCTTCAAATATTGATTTGGAACAGGGCTATCACATTACAGCAAATCTTTCTAAAGTAGTGAAGCTCATCTTGCAGATTGGGGCATCCCAACAAAAAAAACAAAGACAAAGGCTCAACAACTCATATGGATTTAAAAGAGACAAAGACAAACTAAACAATCCAAACCATTTTTTTTTCATAGTATGGATAAACTCAGACCCCAGATGAACAAACTATGATCCTTTAGGCCAACAGAGGGTAAACAAGTTGAATCAAACAGGTATTCAGTCATATTGTGTTTTATACAAGTTATTTTGAACCAACAAATGACATCAAAGGGGATTACATAGGGATCCTAGATCTCTAATCTCATTTTTGAGTTAATATAGAACTTGATTGATGTAAACTAACATCTATCTTATCCTGAATAACTAGATACTACTTATAAATAAACTAAGCTAAAGACAGTTATCCCGCGTTCGGGATGATATCATAGGCTGCCCAGTGCAGTAGTGTGTACATCTACGCGCCTGCCCGGCCGACTATAGCGCGGCACGGTGTGAGAAAATACATACATATATATAAGCATGCATGAGAGCCCAAATAAAACGTTACTACTCTATTAGAGTGACGTAAGGTCGGTAAACCTCCGATTTCTACAATGGAATCATCATCATCGCTATATCCTACCTTGGAAGAACAACTATTATAAGATGGGATCAACAACAATGAATACAATTGATAATCATGTGACAAACTCGATAGTATCATGAGAACATTAAGAACTTCGAGCTTTGGCTTTTCTAGAATTGAAATCATCATCATAACCGTCATCCTTATCATCACAAAGATCATTATCAACTATATCATAAGAATCATGAAAATTATAAGCTTCTAGTGTTTCTAGGAATAGGAATATTGTGGATATCATGTGTAGGTTGACAACTATGGAATCATGCCCTTATAAAGAAAAGGGTTAGCCTTACATACCTTCACCTCTTCTTAACTACTAAACGTTTTCCTCCAAAGCTCGCAAAATCTACATTTAAGAGGATTTATACCAAAGTTAAGTCTTGAAAATATGCTTAAGTTCAAACTAAAGCAACTAAAAGGCTAACGGAATTTGGCAGCACTTCCCCTATTTTATTGACTTCCACCATATTACAAAACAGCTCCCAAACAACAATAACAACATTCATAAGATCATAATCAAGAAGTGACATTCAAATTAGTCTCAAATTTAACCAAAATCCCCTTTTCGAATTCATCTCATAATCATCTTCTTTACTACAACACTTATAGCTTCTCCACTTTAATTCTTTTCCTTTCTAAGGGGTAATAAACCTTTACATCAACTAAAACATACAAATAGGGTGAAGATCATACCTTATAATCAAGGAACTTCACCTCACTCAACCCCTTCCAATGTCAAGTTCACCCCAACTTTGAAAGGAAGCAAGAACAATCACCTTCCTTGGATTACCTTTGAGTTTTGATGTTGATCTTCCCTCTTGATGATATGGAAAGATTTGGAGTGATAGGGAACCTTTATGAACTCTTAATAAGACTCTAGAAGTGTGGGGAAATAAGTGTGGGAAGTTGTAATTAAAATGAGGTCTCTTGGGATTTAAAAAGGTGGTAACTTCGTACCCCCGCACCAACTTGCGGTGGAGATGCGGCGTCGCATAGGGGATATGCAGCCGCATCTCCCCTCCTCTCCAACGGGTGGAGATTGTGCAGTGGGGGTTTCCATTTTGAGGAGTTTTCTACCCATATGCGGTCCAGCATACTGAGTATACAGCGGCATATGGCCCTATTTTACTCGGTTTGGCGAAAATGCATTCTTTTCGATTCGTTTGACCTCCAATCCTTATGGAACCTTCTTACCACTTGTATAAAACGTCATTAACCATCTAAGGGGCCCTATAGCTTCCCTTGAGGTAATGCTAAGAATTGCATAACTCAAATGCTATGAAATCTTCCCAAAATATGACTCCAACTCCAATTTCTCCAACAAACTTACTTCCACCGCTTCATAAGGTTAGGAAGGATATTTGAGAAACCCTGATCTCTAAACGATGTGGGACTTCTAAAAATCTAAGAAATTCTCCTCTATATAAACATGCAACGGCTAGGATTCAAGGTAATCGATATATGAAAGGTCAGATTTACACTTTTTATCGATCAATCCAGTTGAACTTTTATGAGCGAATAAGAGATTGAGATTCAAATGGGTAGAGAAAAATCCCACTAATGGATAGTGGATTTGTACCCGTAAAACTAAAAGAAATTAAAAAGTAAGAGGGAAAAGGGATTTTATCGTTTCCGTGGTGGTTTCGCGGTAGGAGAGAGGAGAGAAGGTGAAGGCATTTAATGCCTTTGTCTCAAATGGTTGAAAACAACCGGGCAAAAGGTTCCTCGCTTGAAAATTTACCACATTCGTCGATGATGACGATGAAGAGAGAGAGAGAGAGAGAGAGAGAGAGGAGAGAGAACATGGCGGCAAACCCTAGCTGAAGAAGCAAAATGGCAAAGGCCTGTTTGGGAATTTGAGGCGAGGGTTTTATAATAAAGGGGATTGGGCCACGTACGCCCTTGTTGGGCTAGACACGGTCCATTAAAAAAAAAAAAAAAACTGAGGCCCGCTTATGTATATATACATGTGGTATACTAAACGTATATCACTGTATATATATGTATCGGGAAAATTTTTCCAATTAATAAATGGCCAAAAATTAAAAAAGGTTAATTACTAAAGCATTTCAATTAAAAACTAATTAATCAATTAATTTAAAACACAACCAATTTTATAATATAAACTGAGTTTGCAAACATGGCCTTAATTGAACCAAATCATGAGATTGATTGTTTCAAATATGGCCTCAATTGGATGAATCAATTGATTATTTCAACTGTAGCCATAATTAAACACTTAACAAGCAGATTCACAAATAAAACCATAATTAATTATTGATACGCTAAAATTACACCTTTTAATAGCGTAAAGCGGACGATGTCAAATATAGTAACCCAATAAGGTTGGGGTCGAATCCCACAGAGAATATGGTGTGAAAAGTTTACTAAACAAGTATTATACTAATCTTGTGGTCTTGGTGTATTCCAAAAAAAGGGTTTTATAAGAGTTTTGGTTTGTGGACTAATTTAAAGTAACTAGAAATTTAGAGTTGTAAATATATGGGTAAAAAGAACCAAGGTTGTGTCCCCGTCAGATAAAGTGTGTGATCATGGGTCTTGATCTTGACATACTTCTAATGGATCATTTATATGGATGCACTTAACCTGTATGTGAATCTAAACTGTTTCCCAATAAGAAAAGATTATTTCTTTCTAAGCTTTTTCCAAAGATAAGAAAGTATGCATGAAGAACGGTTAATTATGCCAAGTAAATTCCTCTTAATCCTAAGTGAATTTATTAAACGAGGTTTAATGCCTTGAGTTCTCGTTACTTGTTCTTACCAAACCCTAGTTATTTTCCCAAATAAACCAAAGTTTATGGCGTTAGCTAATGTTTGCAACCACTAACTATATGATGAAAACGAAGAACAAATAAACCCTAATAATCCATCATGCGTATGTCAATCACAATCCCCAATCGTAAAAACACCCATCCTTCGGTTCACAACCTTAGTAAAGGTGTTTAGCTATGGCAACAAGAAAAAAATAAAAGATTGAAGAATGCATAATTGAATTTTTTATTGAACTTACGAATAAAACTTAGAAGTAAATGAATGTAATTGTCTGGAAAATCTTCAATTGTACAAAAACCCAAAAGTAATTACTACAAGTCTAAAACTCCAGATGTCTAAAAATAAAACCTAAACAGGTATTTATACAAGTTAAACTCGGACTAATTAATCCCAATCCTGTTCCAGGTTGGTTTGCAACTCTACGGGTCGTCTTTGTGCTTCGACGGTCGTCAGATGTTGACGTGCATAACGACGATCTGATGATAGAATTTCACTTTTTCGAACGTCAACCATCTTTGCACTTCGACGACTGTCGATCATGTCGACGGTGCAACTCGATGGTCTGATGTCACTTTACACTTTGTAGGATGTATGTCGATGAGGCAACTCGATGGACCGTCAAACATGTTGACGGCCCGTCAATCTTCCAGCTCCGCATGTCGTCGAGCTTCCTTGGCTGTAATACTTCTCTATACAATTCTAAGACCAAAACGACGGACCGTAGACATGTCGACGGTCCGTACTTAGTGCACACCAGTACAAAACACCTTTGATTTCCTTGTTTTCTCTTGCCAAGCATTCTAACTTCGAAATACCTGCACAACACACAAAACACATCAAACTAACACAAACTTACTCAAAAATAAGTAAAACTTATAGTTAAAAAGCATTAGATGTAACACCCCCAACTTAAAGTCTTTGCTTGTCCTCAAGCAAGACAACTAACAGACTCAATCTACAAATGTCACGATATCACAAAGTAAAACTGTCTACTGTGGTTATGGCAATTAACTACCAGCTTATCATGTGTATCATAATGATTCTTCCCCCAAGAAAGAAAAAACCAATCAAGGACTCAGTGCAACTAACAATGAGGCTTCAATTAATGACATCTAGTTATCACAGAAACCATAGCACATACGAACCAAGACTTACGGTAAATGAGTCACTTAACAAATTCTCATGCCCTCACAAAGACCAAAGAATGTCCCAACATATATGTACACCCAAAATGGGACAGAAGACTAAGGAGAAGAAAAACACTCACACTCACAAAGAAATTCTCTAACTAAGCATGCAAATACCATAGGCTTGCCCTTATTTTCAGTACCCTAGACTTTGGCCAGTTTGACTGTGATCACACTAGGACTTTTTAGGGTTGTAATGTAGGCTCGGGGACGGGTAGGATGTATATTTGGATAAATGTGACTCACCCTCCGTGAACACTACACCTTTTTCTTTTGTTTTACCGTTTTTGCCCTTTTTGTTTTCTTCCCTTTTTTCCGATTCATTGCCTCGTTGTGGTTTTATTGCTACTCTAATTCTTTTTTTTCTTTTCTGGTTATTTTTTTTTCTTTTCTGGTTTGTTGTTTTTCTCTTTTTTTTTCTCTTCTTTTTCTACACTTACCACACCGATGTCTTTTAACTAGGCAATTCACTTCTACCCAACTTTAGGCTTACGCCTCATGTTCCCCTTATTCCACCTATCACCCCCAACTTAGGCTTTTAGCCTCAATCTTATCGTTTTAGTGCCAAGGAGGGACCGGGTGCAAAGAGAGGGATATTCAGAACGGGTATTGGCTTATTACGGCTAGTCAAAGAACAATTTTAAGGCTAAAAAATGGCTAACAAGGGATATTTATCTACAGGTAGGCTTAACTTTAGGCTAAAAAAAAGGGTTCCTAACACAAACAAGGCCTAAGATCATTTCATAGCTTTACTTATCCTCAGGATACAGGCACGACTAACCAGGTAAGTTCTAGATTGCATACATAACTAGAGAATATATATACAAGACCTTTCAACACATGGCATCAGAATTATCAACACACTAGTCTCCCTGCTAAAATTCCACACACAAGGTAACTCAATACTCTAAATATCACACAAAGAAGCATGTATGTCAATTAAACAACCAAGTCCAAGTTTTCAAAAATTTCGGAGGGGAGTGCTTTTTCAAATCATAACAAGATAGCCTTAAGTTAATCAAACCACCACCACATAAGTCAAAATTACTCTAGTTTATCTAAACATGACCTAAACATTTTAGGTTCAACAGAAAATAAACCCCTCGGGAAAAGAACCAAGGCAAAGAAAAGCCGAGGGGGTCCTAAACACATATATACACTATGAACAAATCAAATACTCCCACCCCCAACTAAAAAAAAAATTCTGCAATGTCCCCAATGTAATAAAATTAAAACAAGGGAGTAGGAATACCTGTGGCACACTAGGCGCGATGCTTCTCTCATGACTTATCGGTTTGCGAGGCATCAGGTGGTGCAAGCTGCACTGTGGTGGTATCGGTGGCAATGGGCGTAGTAAAAGATCCGTAACCACACACATAGCGCATTGCAGAGGCACCGGCACCGGAGTAGGAAGGGCGGTGGTAATGGGCATCAACCGGAGCACTACTGGCTAGGTGGCTCCGAGTAGTCACAAAAGGAAGATTCTCGACAAGAGATTTCCTAATGGCCTCCTTCATCTGTTGATCCTCTAGACTCGGACCCCTCGGGTGAGTGCTCTCTCTAACCTCCTCTAGCTCCTTCTCCTTATCAAGGACTACTCTCTTTCTCTTTCCCAGTGACTCATCCGCAATGGGTACAGGCTAACTAATGATGGACAAACAGTTCTTCTTCAATCTCTATCGCAACAGATGGTGGGGCTGCTACTAGGCTAGGGTCACGAGCCTTTAGCAACAATACATCAGCCTTAAGCTGCTCTAACTCTGCCATCAAAGCATCAGTGGAAGTGGTCGGGCGGGCTATCTCTAAAGCTGTCAATCTCATCTCAAAGCCATCCAGCCGAGCTGACAGTATCGACCTGACGGGCTCTACAATAGCACCCACTCTCTCTCACACAAAATCATCGAGCTGGGCCACAACCTTCGACTGCTGATCTGCTGTAGCTGCATGTTTCGCAAATTTTCTGAAGTTTTCCATCGAGAAGGCATCGACTCGTGTCCCCGTCGTGTTCTTCGAGGCTTGCAGCGTTTTGACCCGCCGTCGTAGAGCTAGCCTTGGGGGCTGTGAAGACGAAGTATGTGGCTCAGTAACCACAGTTTGAGTCTCAACGGAAGCATCAACAGTATCAGTAGCTGGAGTCTCAGGATCTGCAGTCTAGACAGTCTTAGTAATAGGGGCAGTAGTGGCAGGTAACTCCTCCGTAGAGTCACCCGCGGCCCCTGGATGAATCAGCTCCTGAGGTATGGGAACCCCTCCAAGTGCAACTGGGAACCCATCTTCTTCTCCCTGGCCATCTCTGACGGCCTCTTTCTTGCTCTTCTCCACAGAATAAGTCGATGAAGCTATAATCCGGTGGTCGATGTCAGGTATAAAATGAACACGTGACCTCCGAATCAGCTCTGTAATCAGGCATGGATATATCAGTGAAGTGTTGGGCTGGGAAGCCCTCAACTGAATCTCAGCACTCGCCAATGCTCCGAAATCGATCGGGTATCTCGACATCAATGCAGCAACAACAACTTGCATGTCAGCCGTAAGTGCATTATCAGCCTGAGTGCGGAGAAGTAGCAACTGCACCATGCTCCACCAATATTTTCCCTCAAAAGTCAACTATCTCTTCAATATCTATTTGGCAAAGGTAGTACATTCGGCCCACTTGCTCGGACGACCTACCACTGTAGCTACCCAGTCTCTGACGGACTATTCCTTGCGTCTCTGCAGCTTGTCTTCCAGCTCAATCGTCTGCCTCGAGGCGGTATAATTATCGTTAAAGTATACTTTGTTGATGGCCTGGGCAGATATATCAACACTCACCCCTCGGATCTCAACCTCTCTCAGCGGCTCTAACTCATGCAGTTTTTGGCGCCTCTTTCTGACTTTCTTTATCGAGGCCCCATATATAGCATATACCTCACGCACCAAAATCGAACAATAATTCCCAGGTAGCTCATGCATAATCCCGAGCTGATAATGGCGAATGAGCTCTTTGGCCCTGGGTAAGATCTTGAATCCCTCAAAACTGATCCGCCACTCTTCATTTATGGTGCGGCTTTCATGCTGGATGCCGTCATCTTTTAGGGCAATGCCATACTCATATAGCTCCCTAGCACCCTCAATAGTAAAACGATCCTCAAGTCTCTTGCTTCTAATTTCCCGAGCCCTAGCCTCATCATCATCCTCATTATCATCACCATCATCATCATCATCATCATCACCAGGCTGTGAGCTCTGATGGGTCTGGGATCTAGAAAGTGCTTGGGAGGACTGAGCAGCATCCCCGGGAGACCGTGGCTGAGAGGCAGGTGAGGCATCTCCAGAAGCAGCCTCCGAACCCTCCTCATCGGTTCCATCACCGGACCTAGATGTAGATGATCCCTCCTCATCGGACTGGGAGGAACTGTGTAGGAGCTGGTACAGTGACCTACCTGTTTCAAACGGGAACGACAACCCTATTCTTTCTTTCGAGCTTAACCTCGAGCTCATCATCCGAGGCTTTATCTCTAAGTGTGGGTTGGCCACTGGGCCTCCTTCGACCCGTTGTTCTTTGAGTTTGGCTCAAGCCACCCCCTCGGGTAGTTGTCAACTTGGGTTAAATCAAGTCAACACGTACGAATGAAATCAAACTCGATAAAAAAAAATAAAAAATGTACTCAGTTCTCTGAAGTTTGGACCTGCAGACCGTCGTTGTGTTTCGACGGACCGTCGAACCTGTGGATGGACTGTCGAACAGCTCGATGGTACCGTCGTTGTACGAAGATGGTCCGTCGACCCGTCGACGGTGCTGTCGATATGTTTATGGCTTTGGCAACAACAACTGTAAGTTTGTAGGTTCGGGTTCGTATTTTTAAATCCAATCAATCAGAGAATACATATTCAATGATTTTTCACATTTAGGGTTTTAGGGCTTTAGGTTACTCAGACTTCACCCTCATCTTTGACCTTTTTGACTTTTGGTAATTTCCCGGGTTTTGTTTGGTGGGTATAACGATATCAAACTGAGATTTTTAATCAAAATACCCTCCAACCCATTGGAGTTACTCAGACATCACTCCTCAAATTGCATATTTATCAGAATTCCTCTTGTACGAACCATTGGCGGGCATAATGACTCAACACAAATTTTGGATCAAAATGCCCGCCGACTCAATCGGGGTACGATATTCTAGTCCCCACGAGTCCTACTAACAACAATCATACCAAATTCCCTTGTTATATCCCGTATTTTGTACATTGGGACAATTCGAGTTAACCATGATAAGTTAGGGACAAGACTATTCCGGGATATGAAGTAGAGACTTTTAACCACGATTTTGCTTTAAGACATAAGTTGCTTATGATTTTGTTGGCATGGAATATTAAGGAAAATTTGGGGTTAAAAGTTAATTTTGGAAAGTTGTTAATTCATGGAACAAAAGGCCAAGTTGGCCGTCCATGTGGTGTGGGCCATGGGCCACATGGATGAATTATATGTGTATATTAGATGACCAATTAGTCATATTTATCATCCTCCACCTTAGAAACTTATAGAAACTTGGAGAAAAAGAACAAGAGAAGCCATTCGGCCATGTCTATGGCCGAATAAGGTCCATGAACAGGTGATCAAAAAATATTTTCTTCTAGCTTTTCTACCAATTGGAAGGTCCTCGATAACGTGGAGTGGTCATTGGAGCAAGCAAACCATTAATTTTTGCAAGCATATATTCTAGCCAAGTGAGGAACTAAGGGATAAAGGTAAGGTTTAATCCTCTTTTTCATATGTCATGAATGATTTGTACATGTTGTAGTGTGCAAAGATGGATGAAAATCATGAAATTTATTTATGTTGATGTGTGGCCGTATAGGGGCTGTTTTTGGTAGGCAAGATGAACAAATTTTACTTGGTGTTTTGGTTGTTGTTGTTATGGATTATGTGATGAAAATGAAGGTATTGGATGGTACAAGTTGGAGTTGAAACCGTAGGTGAGCTAATGTAGGAGTTAGTGTATTGGTAATATAGTTTCTTGCATTTACATGAATGATATTGTAACATGTGGATTGTTAGTATAATTTATGAATTTGGAAGGAAGAGAATGGGTTGTTGTTGTTCTTGTCGGGTTGGAGAGGTTTCGGGTGGAGTGATGTTTTAGTTGGATTGTTTTGAATATTGTGCGGATTGTTTGAAGTGTCTTGAATCTTGTTTGAATGGCTTTGGATTGGTATTTGAACGCGTGAGCAATGATGTTGGATTGATTATATGTGTTGATTTAAATGTAAATGGAATGTTGTCGAATTGTGTAGAAAAGAGTTACTAACGTTAGAATGCGTTTTGAATTAATTGTTGATGTTGTTAGTATGGTTGTTGGTATTGTTGTTGATGATTTGGCCGAGTTGAATTCTCGAAGTTGTATTTATAGGGGAAATCTTTGCCCAAATTTCTGTAGATAAAGTGCTAGTTTGGGATGGAATCCCTAAGTATCTATAGCTAATGTTTACTATATAATGACGTTGTTGTAGATCTTGGGCAGCCCGAGACTTGAGTTTGGACTAGCTTAGGTAGCGGATGAGGTATGTGAAGCTTACCCTTTCTTTCTTTTGGCATGTCTTAGTAGTTGTAAGTAAGCTATGATACGAGCCTCGAGGTAACTCTACTCTTAAGATCCGAGCATGTATATGATTCTTATTTACTTCTTGATATTCGCATTCTTGATATGGTCGAAATATGGTCCTTAAGTCTTTTGTATGGTTGGATAATAAATGTTGCACAAAGAGATTTTGTTCGTAAAGGATTCTGTAACTACGAACGACCGTAACTTTCATAGACGGGCTCGGATCGCTTCGAAACGTTCGTAGAAGATTCTCTAGCGAATAATGACTCTAACTTTCATAGGCGGGCTCGGATTGGTTTGATACTCGTCCGTGGTCCCCGCGACTTTCCTTTGTACAGTTCTAACGACTTTTTGAAAGAACTTGCATGACTATCGCCTTAATCCCCGAGTGTTGATTACTTATTTATCTGTCGAGTCTGGACTGATGATTTATATGCATATGGTTTGGATACGTGTCTATGGTTTCTAAAGTTCTATTTGATATGTTCCCGAGTGACGTTCGGAGGAAACTTGATTTGACTATTGTCTTGGTTTTTAAATGATGGTTCGTTTTGATTATCCTATTAAGTCTTTGAAAATGTTTTAACTGCATATAGTTTCTCACTACTCTGCTCGTGCGAGCTGATATTACTCCTTTCACTGCGTCCCGGGCCAGGGCATGTATTCGTTCATAACTCCTCTGCATTATTCACCGCGCCCCTCACTGGAGGGCCGGGGCACGTTATATGTATGTATATGATGATATTCACCGCGTCCCTCACTAGAGGGCCGGGGCACGTTATATGATATGATGATGATATGATGATATGGGGGAGGCGGCCAGGATGGCATATGATGACTTCATCCACCGCGTCCCTCACTAGAGGGCCGGGGCACGTTATATATACATGTATATGATGATTTTACTTATCGATTCCCTCACTAGAGGGTCGGGACACGTTATATATGCATATGTACATGATGATTACTTACTTATGACACTCAGTCCCCTAATGGCTGGCTATGATATCGATACGCATGATTTATGTTTCAGAGGCAAGCCTTATGATTTTCTATACTCCTTATGTCGGTTTGATCACATCGTATTATGTTTTACATGCTCACATATTCGCATCGACCCCCTTTCTTTGCGTTTCATGCCCGCAGGTACTGATACACGTTTTGGTGATCTGCCGGCCTAGGATTCCCATTCAGCTGTCTTGGAGTGCTCCCTTGTTCTGGAGCATATATTGTGGTAGCATTCTCAATAAGAGAGCTCGGATCGAATCGGTATATGTGTATGTCTATTCAGGGGTACGGCGGGGCTCTGTCCCGTCATATGATTCTGTTGTTACTTTTAGAGGCCTGTAGATATATGTGTGGGTTGTGGGTAGTTACTGTTCAGTTGTGTTTGTGTTTGAAATGTTCCCAGGCTTATGTATGATATGTATATATGTATACGCGACGCTATGCCTTTCGGTATGTATAAGATCTTAGTATGTGTGCTGCAGGCCAATTATGGTTAGCAGATATGTACGAGTGCCCAGCTCGGGCACTAGTCACGGCCTACAGGGTTGGGTCGTGACAGAAGTGGTATTAGAGCGGTTCGTCCCTGAGTGTCTGCATCGTATCTGGGTAGAGTCTTGTTTATCGATGTGTTGTGCACCACATCTATAAATGAGGAGGCTAGACATTTAGGATGTTCTTTCGATCCTAGATCGTGCGATAAGTAGCTCGTATTATCGGATGACTCCTCCTAACGAATTGTTATGTTTTCGACGATGCCTCCAAAGAAGGCCACGGCGCGCCGAAGGGCAAGTCGGCGGCAGTGGAGAGACTAGCGAGCCGAGGGAGAGTTACTAGGGCCGTGCTCGGCTCGTGCACTGAGGATGTGCCCCGTCCCGCCCCGGTTACGCTACACCGCCACTACTAGAGGAGCATAGAGCAGCAGCAGCTGCGGATCAGGGGGCGGCTCCACCTCCAGCTCCCCAGCCAGGGGCGGAGGACAGGGTTATGAGAGATACGGTCCAGTTGTTGACCAGATTAGTGGCGGGGCAGGCTCGCAGGCACGGACTAGGGGTGATTATGCAGACAGATATGATAGTTTGAGGACCCGTGATTTCTTGACTTGTAATCCCCAGATTTCTACGGGTCAAAACTAAGAGGACTCCCGAGTTTATTCGACAAATGCAGCGCACACTGAGGGTAATCAGAGCTTCTGAGACTAAGTCTGTCGAGCTGGCCTCATATCGGTTGCGTGATGTAGTCAGGGGTGGTATGAGTCCGGGAGTTGTCAGGGGGGGAGAATGCTTCTCCAGAGATGGGACGAGAGTTTATTGAGCCTTTTTTGGCCACTACCTGCGGAGATGGGCGGGCGAGTTGATGGGTCCTCGTCGAGGGCGAACGGCGGCGAGTGTTCGAGACTATGGTCTCGAGTTTGATTCATTGGCCGGACTATGCACCCACTATGGTAGGCGACATGAGCGATAGGATGCGTCGATACGTGATGGGGGCGGATCGTTACTTGGTTGATAGGCACACTGGTGATGGCCGGCGGAGAATGGATATTGCTCGAGTGCGGCCT
Source organism: Lycium ferocissimum (assembly GCF_029784015.1). NCBI lineage: Eukaryota > Viridiplantae > Streptophyta > Magnoliopsida > Solanales > Solanaceae > Lycium > Lycium ferocissimum. Next base: position 49,423 of record NW_026725832.1, read on the forward strand.
ATGCACGGGGGATGGAGGATAGACACGAGAGGGCGTCGGCCGACGGGTGTGGCCGGGGAGCCGGCCCGGGGGACGGAAGTCGGCGGTTATTCGGGGGAGTTGGGGCGGGCGGCCTCGGCGGTACCTGGATATGCTTCTCGGTAGCAGCGAGTGCGCCCCCGCGGTTCCTGGTAGGAGATTTGGCCGGCCACGGGGTATTCGGGGGCCGGTCGGAGCTCCGGGCTTCGGAGGTTCGCGGTGGCGAGCAGGTTTGGCCGACGAGGCCATCTATGCCTCGGTGCCGCGTCCCCGCGTGAGTGCACCGGGGGGAATGCCGTCGCTTGCTGTGTGTGTTTGTTTTACTTGCGGCCGTCGAGGTATGTTATAAGGAGGGAGTGTCCGTATGGGATTGTCGAGTGGTGCGACGCGACTCTTTTGGGGTCGATTCTTCGGTTCATCTTCCCCGGTGGAGCTACGCGCCCATGGGGCGAGGGTATGCCGCCCGCGACGAAAGTGGGTGGAAGAGGCCGCGGCAGAGCCTCTAATTTTAGCGGTCCATCGAACCGCCTATATGCGTTGGCCAGTAGACAGGATCAGGAGGCGTCACCAAATGCGGCTACAGATACGTGGTCTTTATTGGAATATTTTTATGTATGTGTGTTGCGTATGATTGTTACCTAGTAGCGGCGAAATCCAAAGGCCGAGAACCAAGTATTTATAAGTAACGGCGATTAAGCGCGTGTTCACCACCATTGGGAATCTGGGAAGTCTGTAGATGGGAAGTAGTCATATCCATAGGTGAGAAGTCAATATTAAGGATTGAAAAGGGGCTAAATAGAAATTGAGTCAGAAGATTAAGAAACCCCTTCTAATTCGGAGGGAGATGTGTTACGAGGACGTTTTGAAACTTGTTAAGACTTCAACTTACTCCAGATTATGTGATGAAGGTCAGGCGGTGAGGTGAACGCTATCATACTAGCGTTAAAGCATCGTATTTCATCAGAATTCTAAGGTTAAGCGTGCTGGGGTGAGAGAAATTTTAGGATGGGTAACCCCCCTGGGAAGTGTACTAAAAGCCCTATAAAGTTAGAAACAGGAGAGCCAAATGGGAAACTAGAGTAGCCTAAGGGAAGTTTGATGCAAGCCCACGTGCCTCAAGGCCATTTACAAGGAGCCAAGCCCGGGAACTACAACACTGTGGCAGCCTATTCATGAGAAGCGGGAGGCTGCGAGTATACTTTTGATGAGCACTTTGGATCCCAAGTCCATTTGTTGATGAAGATTGTGGGGAGAAGCAAGAGGAAATGGGAAGTCACCACAATGGCCAAGAGACGAAGAGTTGGCTATTCTTGCAAAGGAGATTTCAAGATTTTGAAGAAAGAAGAATAGCCAAACAAGGCCCTTGTTTCATTAAGGGTGTTTATGTCATTTTGCTTTCTTTATTTCTAGCATAGTATAAATACTTCTCTTCTTCTTCATGGAAGACTTAGACTATTTTGGATATTGATATTTTGAGAATTGTAAACTCTTTTTGAGTGTTGAGGGCTTGCTAAGCTTGAGATTGTGAAATTGTTGA
>NW_026725833.1:0-39274 GCF_029784015.1 Lycium ferocissimum
TTTTTTTCCCCGGGGAGGATTTTTCCTTGTAATAATTTTTGTTGTGATTGTTTCTAAGAGAATGTTCTTTCAAAAAGGCTAACAACGTGAAGATTTTGAGATGACTGCACTTGCAGGAGTTCAAGAAGGTCAATCAATCACAAGGTTACCATACTTCAATGAGAACATTATTGATGGTGAATATCAAGAATCCAGGAATTTATAATTTCTGAAGATGTAGAGGTTTGGGATATAGTTCAAGATAGTCTAAGGATTCTTATGGCTTGGGAGAAAGAGCGCAATGAAATTAGTCCCAAGATCAGGGCTCAATACACAAAGGAGGATATCAAAGATGTTCAATTAAATGCCAAGGCAAAAAAAATCTTTTTTGGGGTATTGGACCTCATATACATGATCAAATCTCTTCTTGCAACACTGCAAAATAAATATGGGATACTTTTCGAACTAGCTATGAAGAAATCTCAAGAACTCATGTTTAGAAAAAGGAGGATAAGAAGCCCATACTGAACAAAAGGAATTCAGTCTCAAAAGTGATCACAACATTGACAGCCTAAACTGATTCAGAAGATGAAGTGATGACTCCAAGATCAATTTCACTAACATTAAAGTTGCTATTCATACATATTTCAAGAAGAAATTGGTATTTCTAACCCACATAGTGATTGATGTTTTGAAAGTCTCAATCTTTGAGATGGAAAAATTAATAAAGGACTTCATTATTCTTAAGATGGATCACAAGAAGCTAGAAGAAGAGAAAGAGTAGATGGATAGAAATATTGATGCTCTGTCGGACTAGGTTCTCACGCTAAGTGATGAGAAATCTGTCTTGGAGACTGAAAAGGAAAAACATCTAGCTGCACCCTCAAAAGGAAAGGGTCACGCAAATGACATTCAAGAGAAGCTAGACATAGAATTAAAGACAACCTCTATGCTGAGCTTGAGAAAATAGGATGCTCCAAGAAGATTTTTACATGGCCAAGTATGAGCTGAAAAGAACACTTCAATGGACTAGGTCCTTTGAAATATTTACATCACTGCAAAAAGATCAATTGAGCAATAAACAAGGCCTATCATATGATTTTTACATGTCTAAATTAAGAATAACATTAGCAAGCCTGCCTCTTATTCTTATGTCAGTAAGAAACTCCTGAGTTAGAATGACATTTTCAAATATACTATTACCATTGAGATATCTTAATTGATTGGAGGAAATCCCTGAATGAAGAATACCATCTAGCATTTCAGGAACCACCCTTGAGATGACCTTATTGATGAAGTTTGATAAGATAATTGACTTCGTGTCTGCAAAAGTTTAAACTTCCAGGTGTTGGATTTGGTTGTGTGTTGATGCAGCATAGTAAGGTGATTGCTTATGCTTCAAGATAGTTGCGGAAACATGAGAAAAACTACCCGACCCATGATCTAGAGTTGGCTGCGGTGATTCATGTGTTGAAGATATGGAGGCATTATTTATATGGCGTTCATGTTAATATCTATACGGATCATAAGAGTCACCAATATATTTTTAAGCAGAAGGAGTTGAATTTGTGGCGAAAGCAGTGGTTGGAGCTATTGAAAGATTATGATGCGAGTATTTTACATCATCCTGGAAAGGCGAATGTAGTTGCTAACGCTCTTAGCCGCAAATCGATGGGCAGTTTATGTGATGTTTAGTCAGAGAAGAGGGAGTAAGCTCGTGAGCTTCAACAACTAGCTAGCCTAGGAGTTCGCTTGATAGACTCAGGCAATACGGGAGTCACTGTCCAGAATTTAGGTGCCTCCTCTTTAGTATTTGAGGTGAAAGAGCGCCAGTATGAAGATTCCATGTTAATTCATTATAGGGATACATTCCCTCATAAGAAAAAGTCACCATTTAGAATTTCGGCACATGGAGTTCTTAGATATCATGACAGATTATGTGTTCCCAATTTTGTAGGGTTACGTCGACAAATTTTAGGGGAAGCGCATTATTCCCACTATTCTGTTCATCCAGGAGCGACAAACATGTATCATGATATCAAGTCAAATTATTGGTGGGATGGAATGAAGAAAGACATAGCAGAATTCGTAGCTCAATGCCCTAACTGTCAATAGGTAAAGATCGAGCCTAAAAAACCTGGAGTATTGCTACAAGCTATGAAGATTCCGACTAGAAAATGAGAAGTAATTACTATGGATTTCATTACAGGCTTACCTCGTTCTCAACGTAAGTATGACTTTATATGGGTGATTGTGGATAGACTCACAAAATCAGCTCATTTTCTGCTTGTTAGAACTACGTACTCCGCTGAAGATTATGCAAAGCTTTATATCAAAGAGATAGTACGACTCCATGGTGTTCCAATATCCATTATCTCTGATAGAGGAGAAAAGTTTACAGCTAATTTCTGGAAGTCTTTCCAAGATGGTTTGGGGACTCAGGTGAGTCTTAGCACAGCATTTCCCCCCCAGACTGATGGACAAGCCGAGTGCACTATTCAGACTCTTGAAGATATGTTAAGAGCATGTGTGCTAGACTTCGGAGGAAGCTGGGATGATCATTTACCAGTTATCGAGTTCGTATACAACAATAGTTATCACTCCAGTATTCTGATGGCCCCATATAAAGCTTTATATGGGTGGAAGTGTCACGACCCAACTAGAGGGCCATGACGGGCACCCGGAGCTAACACACCGCACACCTCTAAACTTACATCTTATAATCATTTTTGGGTGGACCATAAAGATAACTCCTGGATATCATAATCTGTAAGGATATTTTTATATATATATATATATATATATATATATATAGCAACATAACGACACCTCTCTAGATAATCTCCAACAATTATGTTCATCATCACCAGCAGACAAGGCTACTAAAATATTATCCAACAATATGAATTGACAAGGTTATGAAACGTCTACTGTACACACATGTCTATGAGCCTTTAGATAGAATACAAGTAACTATAAGGACTAATACCCATAGGCTATGACTCACGGTAAAGTGGAGTGCTCACTGAATCTGCTGATAAATCACCTACGGGTCAGATCCGTCTAGGCAAATTGCGAGCATGAACGCGCGGCGTCTACAAGAAAGGACATCAATACGAGCAATGTACTTAGTATGTTAGGCATAAATAACAACATAATGAAAGTATGAAGATAACGTAATATAAAAGAGATCAGCTTGTGCCTCGGAATGCCTTTTTAAGGCGGATGTCGTGAATGCTTAGCTTTTTTTTAAAAAAAAAAAGGACTTTTCCATATTTATATATATAATATCTTGTCCGGCAGTTAAGGCACGATAATATGTATAGCATCTTGTCCGGCCATTAAGGCTCGGTCTTGTCCAGCCATTAAGGCGCGGTTAAATTGTCACGACCCAACCAGGGGGCCATGACGAGTACCCGAAACTAGCCTACCGAGCAACACTTGTCATACTTCCTGTAACCATACCTCGGCGGACCACATTTCTAAATCACCATTAATATAGCCTGAACGGGCATGAATTCTCGAAAAGAAGCTCATCTATACAATCGTCAACAACTTCATCTCATAAACATATATACTTATTTACAAGCCGACAAGGCTACATACGAGATGCAAGATATACACTAGTATGGTCATGAAACTTCTAACTATGCACATGTCTACGAGCCTCTATCTGGAGTAATAGGAATCATAAGGACGGGACAGGGCCCCGCCATGCCCAACATGTGCACAAAAGCATAATGCCCAAAAACTGCAACTCTAAAGTAAGTGGAGTGCTCCAGAGAATCCGCTGATGAATCTCCTTCGGATCCGGTCTGTCTCTCTGCCTGCCTGCGGGCATGAACGCGGCGTCCACAAAAGAAAGGACGTCAGTACGAATAATGTACTGAGTATGTAAGGCATAAGAGTAATATAAACATAAGCATAAGAAGCATGAACGGAATCTGAAACTCAAATGTCCTTTGCTTTCCCACATAGATTTGTATGAACCAGTATCTGTAAACATGAGCACAAATCTGTATATCTGATAATGCCTCTGTGGGCGCATGATGAATAACATAAGGCAAAGGAGCGTATGCAAGTCATAATACCTTTTGAGACCTCCCTCATTCTTACTTATCTTTTCTTCTAGAAGAAGCATTTCATAGTTCACATACGTACTTATACAACACTGTACCCAGCCGTCTAGACTTGGCATTATCTGTACCCGACCATAGTAAAGTTCAATTATTCTCGTACCCGGCCCTCTAGTGAGGCTCGGTAACATCCGTACCCAACTGTAGTGGTATGCATGCACTAGCTATCACACCCGGCTATCTAAGCTCGGTAACAGTCACATCATATTTGTACCCAGCCATAACAAGGCTCGGTAGTATCATATGCATTACATTCGTCACATTCGTACCTGGCCATAACAAGGCTCGGTATGTTCCGTCATCATCACTATCATCTCCACGGAGATCTTTTCTCAACATCATCTTAAGAATCTTGAAAGTCATAAGTTCTAGCATTTCTAGGAATAGGATATTTCAAACATCTTTAATGAATCCACAATAAGGAAGTTATGCCATCATCTCACCTTGAAGGAACAATTACATAAGATGAGATTAACACGATTCGAAATCTTATAATAAGCTCAATAGTATCATGAGAACATTGAGCTTAAGCTTTGGCATTTTTAGAGTTGAAATCGTCGTCATAATCACCATTATCATCATATTACACTTTGAGGAAGCATTAACATAAAATGAGGCCGATTGTCATAAATGGAATCAAGAATCATCTAGTATTCTCAATTATCTCATGAAAACATCTAGGACTTTAGGCTACCAACAAATGTGGAATGATCGTAAGAGCAGGATGGTGGAATCATGAATATCAAGAAATGAGCTTAATAGTCATTTAATAGCATCAACCCATAAACTTTGGAATGGATTCATCATCACTATCGTTCTCATCATAGGTGACATTTACCTATAGCATGATAGGTATTTTGAGAATCATAAAATTCTAGCGTTTTGGGAATGAGGACGATATGGATAGCACATGTGGAAGCATAACATAGGAATCATGCCTTTTGAAAGAAGGGGTTAGCCTCACATACTTTCACGTCTTCTTAATGAGTAAACATTTTTTGCCAAAGGTTGCAACTCTACATTCAAGAGGATTCGTACAACATTAGTCTTGAAAACATGCTTAAGCTCAAACTAGAACAACTAAAAAGTTAACGCAATTTGGGCAACACTTCCCCTATTTCGTCAACTTCCACTATATGGAAAAACAACTCCCAACCAAAATTAACAACATCCAATATATCATAATCAAGGAATTATATTCAATTCCATCCCAAATTCCCCCCAAAATCCTCTTTTCAAATTCATATATAGTCATCTTCTTCACCTCAACATCTGTGGCTTCTCTACTTTAAATACCCTCGTCAATAAGATTCACTAAACCTTTAGATCAATTAAACATAAGAATAGGATGAAGAACATACCTTGAAGCATTAGGATTTCACCTTACTTAACTCTCTTTCCAAGACCAATTTCACCACAACCTTGAAAGGAAGCAAGAACCATCACTCTCCATGTATTTACCTTGAGGTTTTGATGATGATTCTCTCTTTGGATGATATGGAAAGGTATGGGGTTGTTGATAACCTTCAAGAAATCTTTGGAAGACTCTATAGAAGTGGGGAAATAAGTGTGTAAGGTTGGAAATAAGGTTGGGGTCGTTTGGGATTTAAAAAGGTGTCAAAATCACCCTCCGACCCTACTTTGCGATGAGTATGCGGCCTTGCACACTCAGTGTGCGGCCGCACACTCCTCCCTCCACCCAAAACTGATGTTGGGCAGTGAACTCACCCAAAATGGTGAGTTGGCGAGCAGTGTGCTACCGCACACAGCCCTGCACCTCCCGGTTTCGCGAAATCGCATTCTTTTCGACTCGTTTGACCTCCAATCCTCATGGGACCTTCTTGGAACTTGTATAAAACTTCATTGAACATCCAAGGGACTCTATATCCCTCCATAAAAGTGATTCTAAGCAATGTGAAACTCAACTGATGCCAAATTTCCCCAAAACATAACTCAACCTTAACTTTACGACGTACTCACTTCTTTTGCCTCAAATGCCTTTGGAATCTTCAGGTATACTCTTGAAATTATCAAATATTATTCTTAAGCTTATAGGGGCTCCATGTTCACTTTAGTCTTATTTTATTCTATTTGTAATGCAAGCGACACAAAATTCCAAGGTGTAACATTCCTCCCCCCTTAAGAACATTCGTCCTCGAATGTTAAACCCTTAAGGATTCTGCAAAAATTTCCCCAGAGTTTCCCCTGTAACTGAGCCACTACCGTCCTGTCACAACAGCCCAAAATATACAATGCCTCATAGGGCCATAACACAATATCAACATTGGCCACACACGACCTTGAAATCATCAAAGGAAGCATTACATACCTGAGGACAATGATGTTTCTGCTTGAACTTCTTCTAAGGGTTGAAATAAGTGCGGATATCGAAACTTCATATCTTTCCCAGCTTCCTAAGTCACCTATTTTACCTTCACATTGTTCCATAATACTTTCATCAAGCTTGCATCTCTAGCTCTTAATTCACAACTCAAAGCTAATTGGTAGGTCAGTAAAAACTTACTATACGATAACTGTTCAGTAATTCGAATTTCATCACTTGGTACAGCCATAGGGGATTATCAATATGTTTGCGGAGCATGAACATGTAAAAGTCCGAATATGCGAATTTCCATTTTGAGGATATGTATATTAAGCTTTCTAGATCATCCTGCATATATTCTTATAGAGTCTCTTAATAATCCTCATAATTCTCTTCAACATGAAGCTTTCATATTCCCACAATTGATATTATCCCCTTCTTACAAAGCCACATGCGGCTCATTAGGTATGTAGGCTCCAAGCCACCCTAATAGGTCTTCCCAACTTCTGTAAAGATTTAGCATACGTTTTCGTGGTATATCTTAGGGAGTTTGAAAATGGATTCTATCCGCTTATCTATCTCAAAGTGGAGGGCTTTCTTTGGGATGGCCTATATCTTTCCTGTCTCTCTGAATGTACTGATCTTTGGGTGCCAGTAAAGTGCTGAGTATCTTAACCAGACAATTTCATATATAGCTTTTGTGATCCCTTACAATTATAACATCTATTTCGATTCCAAATAAATCCTTATTTTGGTTAATGCCACGAGACTATCTTATATGAAGTTACTCCTCATTATTATTCTTAACACCACCTCTAACCTTTAGTCCCCCATTTAAATTCTTCTCACTCTATTTACTTACCGCACCGCTTTAATTTCTTTGCATCTAGAATATCTATGTCTGAATTCCTCACGTCATCCGTGAGCTTTCTCCCTCGGATAATCATACACATTCATTCTTTTCCATCGTAGGTTGCTATCGTCAAATACTCGCATGCTTTCAGGTAGTCCATTCTCATTTCAATTTTTTTTCTATTAATAACTCTGCATCCTTTCCTCAACAAAGGCATCACTATATTTTAACTCTTTAAGGCCATTCCTGCACAATGCTTTCCCAACCGATAGGCGATATTGGAACTTCACATCCGCACAACTAGTTCGCGGCCGCTATTTCACTTAACCTCTCATCTTAATCCATTATTTACTTCGAGTGCCATCTTACTCAGTCCTTCATTACCTTTCCATTACTAATGTCACGACCCAACCGGAGGGCCATGACGGGCACCCGGTGCTAACCCCCCCGGGTACCTCTTATCGTACTCTCATATTCACATCTAGGTGAGCCACATGGCTTACTCATAATTTACATACATCAATAGTGCTAATATCGTTGGGTAACAATACATTTATATCATTATCAATAACAATGCCCATATCCATATACACAAGCCGACGAGGCTATCAAAATGATATACAAAATATGAGCCAACAAGGCTGCAAGACATCTAACCATACACAACTATCTACGAGCCTCTAAAGAGAGTATGTAACATCATATAAACGGGACAGGACCCCACCATGCCCATATGTATGTAAACAAAAGAATAATACCCAAAAGCCGTAGCTCGGATGAGATGGAGCTCTACATGTAGTCCCGAAAAGAAATCTACGGATCAAGCCTGTCTCCTGGTCCACCTGCGGGCATGACGCAGCGTTCACAAACAAAAGGATGTCCGTACGAATAATATACTGAGTATGTAAAGCATAATCAATATCATAATAGAAACGTAAGAAATAACATAAGATAGAGAGGTCATGAGATAATGAAGCCATTCATACCTCTAGCGTTGTTCATCGTATTTACTTATCCCCTTTCTAATAGGAACCTTCCATTTCATACATTTGTACTTGTAGTATCATACCCGATCATAGAGGTTTGGTGTCTTACATACCCCTCCCTGATAAGGTTCGGTGTCATACGTACCTGGCCCTACCAAGGCTCAGTGTTATCTGTACCCAACTGCAGTGGTGTGCACGCTATAGATATCATACCCGGCCGTGAAGGCTCAGTCCGCATAGTAGTCATACTTTGATCTATAAATATATACATATACATAGAAACACATACACGTTCTCAACATTATCATCGTCATCATCATTTTCATTATATCATTCCTTAGAGAATCAACTATCATAGGATGGGACCAATGGTGTCATGAGATTTATCAAGAATCATGAGCCTTAGCGATTCCAGGAATGAAGTCATTTGGAAGACGCTATGGAACTCATATGAAGGTATTTAGCAATGGGACCATGCCTTAATGAAAGAAGGGTTAGTCTTACATACCTCGTCGTCTTCTTAACTACTTAACGTTCACCGTTGAATCTTGGAAAATCTACATTTAAAAGGATTCATACCTTGGTTAAGCCTTAAAGATACTCTTAAATCCAAATTAGAACAATTCATGAGTTAACGAAAATCGGGCAGCATTTCCCCTATTTCATAGACTTCCACCATATCACAAAACAACTCCCAAATAACCATAATAACATCTACAATATCATAATCACGTTGATCACATTCCATTAAGTCTTCCATATTCATTCTCACATTCAACTTACACTTGCAACTTCACACCAACCCTTTGCACATTTTTCATAGAACGTGTCTCATCATCATTATTACCTTCTATAGCAAGATTGTATCCATATCATACTAAGAATCATAACTCAAATTAGCTTACTACTCAAAAACATCATAAAAACTACATTTAGAACTCATCTTCTACTTTCTCCTTCCACTCAAGTTCTTCAACAACTAAACATTCTTGATAACATGTAATAAGCATGAAAACTAACCTTTTATATCACAAGAATGATCTTTGGAGCAAGCTATCAAATTATATGAAAGCCCTAGCTTCAATACCCAAAGAATTCTTGAAGTCTAATAGCCCTAGCAAGACTTCTAACATATGTATATCTTGATTCTTGCCTCTTGATATTTAATCTCCCTTGTATTTTGGCTTGGATTAGTTTATAGAGTTGAAGAGAGAGTTTTTGGAGAGCTTTTGGATCTGATTTGGTAAAATAAAATGTCCAAATGAGGTGGAGTGAAATATATAAAGCGTAACTTAAAATCCCGTCGAGCAATTACTGCGCCATTTTGACGGGTCGTCAAAATTCCTACGGACCGTCAAAATGCTCTGTAGAACTGCGTCAAATATGGTTCACTGTGACTGTTTTACGCTGGGTTGATGCAATTTGACGGGCCGCAAAAATTTTTGTGGTCCGTCAAAATTCCTGTGGGCCGACAAATGGTCCGTCAAAATTTTCTGCTCAGACAGTCTGTCTTGAAACACCGATAACGTTTTACTCCGCTGTCACATTGACGAACGGTTTGTTGCGTTGGAAACTTGACTCGATGAAATTTAATTTGGATAGAAGAAACACACCAAAACTCCTCATATTCTAGGAGATATACCTCCCCCAATTTGGACCAAAATCCTGCTCGAAAATTTTGCCAAGTTTTCCCAAAGTTCCGACAAACTCCATTCCTTAATTTGCTTGTCCTCAAATCCTTCCATAGCTTATTTCATGGGCTTAAACTCCCATAACAATAATATGGGAATATATAATCTCATATATCCTAGAAGACAACTCTAGTTTCTACGATTAGGACAACTACCACCTAAAGAATCTCAACGGACGAAACTACGAGGTGTAACAACTAACCTTCCGATCATACCCTTCTCCTATCACTCGCTTTCCCATTTCATCTCTGTAATATTATCTAACACAAATTCTATCCTTCAAATATCTATTCGATTGTTAATATTCCTCCTCTCCTTTATTATAAAAATGGTTATTCTTTAGGCAGGTCCCCTTTTTGACTACGAGTTCATCTTGCCAATGAAGGGCGTATTTTTATATAAACCTGTGACTTCCTCACTCATTCTCCATCATACTGTTAATTCCGCTAGAACATTCCCTCATTCCTCTCATTAACTATATAGCCTTGTGCTACTAGCTCCATAATCTCGTGATGGTAAACTTGTCACGCCCCAAAACCCACCCTATATGTAACCGGCATCTGACGTCATGAACAACATCGGAAGAACCTGAAAGATGCAATAATCACACTTGAACCCTCCAGGTTCAATAATCACCTTCAACAATTTATAAAATAAATTCAAACGAATCATGAGATATAAATTAAATTAGCGGAAGTCTGTAATATTATACAACTAAATCAAACGTATCACATGCCCAAGATTTAAACAACTCGACAACTAACCACAAGAATGTATACTCTCTATGGAGCTTCTAAGATAATAACGAGTGTCTAAAATCATCGGGACGCAGTCCGAAACTAAAACACACACAAAAAAAAGTAAAGAAAGAATGGTGCCCCACGAACAATCATGTGGGCTCACCGAATAGTCTCGAAAGCAGCAAGTTCTCTTAAGTCGTAGGCGTATCACGAACCTGCTCCTCAATGATACCTAACATACCATAAAAAACAACAATGGTATGCCTGAGTACTGGGTACTCAGTGAGTGTCTAAGGGGCAATAGTTAACAAAACAAGATATGATGAATAAAATCAATAAAATGATATTAATGAAAATAGCAGTTCCAAACCCAAGAATAAAGTAAGTCAGCAACATTAAAGAGTCATCAAAGAATCCAACAACGATGGACACATTAACTTAACTCCTTACCATTTACCAGGCCAAGTATTTCACGTACGAGTTCACTATCACCACAAGCCACTCACAGGAAACAAGAAACAAAACAAGCCACTCACAGGCTAATCAAAGTACGAAACAAACCACTCATAGGAAAAACAATCAATCGATACTATGAGTTAGGAAACCACGGAGGCCATGTTATATCCCGTATTTTGTACGTCGGGATATTCCGAGTTAAGCGTGGAGAGATAAGAATAAGGCTATCTTCCGACTTCGTTTAAGGCATAAGTCGCTTGTGATTTTATTGGTATGGAATATTAAGGAATTTGAGGTCAAAAGTGAATTATGAAAAGTTAGACATTTCATGAAAATTTGGGGCCAAAAGTGAAGTTTGGAAACTTAAATTCATGGAAAGAATTGGCCATGTGGCCGTGCATGTGAGTTGTGGGCCCTAGGACACATGTATTAATTATATATGTATGTATAAGATGACTAACTTAATCATCTTCATCATTTTCCACCTAAAGAAAGTTCAAGAAATATGGAGAAAGAAGGAGAAAGGCATTCGGCCATGGGCTGGCCGAAACTGCCTCCACATTATTGATCATGAAAAATTCTTTTCTCCTAGCTTTCCTACTAATTGAAAGGCCCTCGTTAACGTGGAGTAGTTGTTGAAGCAAGCAAATCGTTCGTTGTTATGATTTACCAACTTTAGCCGAGTAGAGAAGATGGATGGAACAAGGTGAGGTTTAATCTTCTTTACATGTTTTATAGGTGTTTGTGCATGTTGTGACATGTAGAAATGAATGAAGTTCATGAAACTATGGTGTTGTGTGTGTGGCCGTGTATATGCCATATGGTGTAGGAATGACAAATTAATGTTACTTAGTATTTTGGTTGTTGTTGTTATGTATTTTATGATGAGAACGAAAGTTTAATACCTAAAGTGATTCTAATATAGTTTCTTGAATTTTTGGAAATAATGTTGTGGACGAGTGGAGTATTGATGTAATGTATGAATTTGGAAGAAAAGGATGTATTGAGTTGCTCTTGCCAAGTTTGGAAAGTTTCGGGTGAAGTAGAATATTGATTGGATTGTTTTGAATGTTTTGTGGATTGTTTAAAGTGTTCTTGAATTTTGTTTGAATGGTTTCGGATTAGTACTTGAACATGTGATCGTCGATGTTGGTTTGAACATATGTAGTTGAATTGAATATAAATGAATGTCGTCGGATTATGTAGAAAGGAGTTATTAATGTTAGAATGCGTTGGAAATTAATTATTGATGTCGTTGATATGGTTGTTGGTATTGTTGTCGAAGATTTGGCCGAGTAGAATTCTCGGGGTTGTTGAATTTATAGGGGAAATGCTGCCCAAATTTCTGTAGATAAAGTGATGGCTTGGAATGGAATTCTTCGATGCTCATGACTAATGCTAGTATTTAATGACTTTATTGTAGATTTTGAGAAGCCAAGACTTAAGTTCAGATTAGTTTAGGAAGCGAATGAGGTATGTAGAGCTTAACCTTTCTTTCTTTTGGCATGTCTTAGTTGTGAATAGGCTACGACACGAGCCTCGAGATAACTCCACTCTGATGATCCGAGCATGTCTATGATTCTTTTTCGCTACTTGATATTCGTATTTTTAATGTAGTCAAATTATGGTCCATATGTCTTTTGTATGATTGAATTTCAAAAGTCACATAAAGAAATTTTGTTGCAAAGGATTCTGTAACTACGAACGTTCGTAACTTTCACAGAAGGGCTCGGATCGCTTCGACATGTTCGTAGAAAGTCCTAAAGTGAGTAGTGTCCGTAACTTTCCGAGGCGGACTCGGATTGGTTTGACGTATGACCATGATCCCTATAGTTCTTTGATATGCTTATGATGTTTGATATGTTTCCGAGTGTCGTCCGAAAGATTTTTGATATAACTTTTGTCCCGACTTTCAAATGACGGTCCGTTTGTACTATTTCATCGAGTCTCTGGAAATGATTTATGTGCATATGGTTTCTCACTACTCTGCTCGTGCACGCCTCAATGCATCTTTCACCGAGTCCCGGGCCGGGTACATATTCGTGCACACTCCCCTGCATTGTTCACCGAGTCCCTCACTAGAGGGCCGGGTACGGTATATATACACATGATGATATGATGATGTGATGAGATGGGGATGGCGGCCAGGATGGCATATGATGATTCTGTTCACCGAGTCCCTCACTAGAGGGCCGGGTACGGTATATATATATATATATATATATATATATATATATATATATATATATATGATGGCATGATGACACGATTATGATATGATTTTACTCACCGAGTCCCTCACTAGAGGGTCGGGTATGATATATATATGTATATGTATATATGTATGCATACATGATGAGTTTATGATATTGACACGCATGATATATGTTTTCAAAGGCAAGTTATGGTTTCCGGTTTTTATACTTGTTCTGGAATCCCTATTTCGGTTATGATTCTGTTTACTGTATTTCCTGCTTTACATACTCAGTACATATTTCGTACTGATCCCATTTCATCGGGGGCTGCGTTTCATGCCGCGCAGGTACACCCGGATGAGCTGAAGATATTAGTAGAAGAGGTTCCAGCTGGATTGGCGAGCTCCATTTCCTCCGGAGTGCTGCCGAGTCAGAGTATATATTACGGCATCATGTTTATGTTAGAGACTTTGCAGACAGGGTTGTGTCTAGTACATGTCGGTTGTGTAGGCGGCTCCATAAGCCGGTGTATCGTTATGCATTATGTTACAGTTTTCTTATGATTACAGATTTTATTTGAGCTCAGGAAGATCAAAAGCATGTTTTGTAAAGTTTTCGTTATGTTTTCATTGTACGATTTAAGGGCCCAACCCAGTACGAGTATGGATGTCACGAGAGTCAGCGGGTTCGCTCGGCCCTAGGTAAGGGTCGGGTGCCTATCACACCCTATCAGATTAAGGGTGTGACAGGCCAATCGTCATCTGGACTAGCAGAGCAATAGATACTCCGGGATAGGAAGCAACCAAGGTCAACCGTCCTCTGGACTGACATAGCAATAGATACTCCGGGCTAGGAAGCAACGAAGGTCAATCGTCCTCTGGACTGACACAACAATATTCGTATCGATACGTTAGGATCCATAACGGCTAATCATCCTCTGGACTAGCACAGCTTGCCCATACAGGCCCAAACATAAACAAAATACAAATCATGGCATATTACCGAATCATCAATCATGGCTTAGAGCCGAATCTCACTTCTCAAGTCATCATCTCAAAATAGAGGCATTTCAATCTTATTCAAATGTTACACCTCGGAAAAATTTTCCGTTGATGCACAGTGAGTAGGCTAAAGAGAAATATGAAGTATACGATGTTTCAATAAATAAGGCATAGCAATTGATGATTCTAAATGAGATTCGAAAGACATTCGATGTTAGATAAGAAAGTTGCCAAGAAAAGGCTATGTAAGCGATAAGTTCGGAAAAGCTTTATGAGTAGTAAGTCGATGACAACTTAATGATGTGTTGGGGAAGAGTTATGACGCCCCTTAGGTTGCTAAGGAAGTGATAAACAAGTGCTAAGAAGGTTCCATAAGGATTGGAGATCAAACGCGACGACGGGATCAAACTTGGTGGAGCGTGAGTTCCACGGCCGGATCCACGGCCAGCATTGCATTCCACGGACCGTGGATGGGTCCGTGGAAGCGCCAAAGAAAGAGAGAGAAGCTGGCTGGTCGTGAACCACGACCATCTCCATGGACGACACTTGGTTCCACGGACGTGGAAGCAGATCCGTGGAACACCCGACGGGCTGAAATGTTTTAAGTGTTTAAATGGGTTCCCAACTTCATTATTTCATTTCCAACCTCTCTCTAATTCTCTCTAAAGGCTCTAGGGTTCCATATTTGTTCCAAGAACAAGAACACAAAGGAGATCAAAGGTCTTAATCATCAAACCAAGTGAATCAAAGTAAGGAAAACCATTAAAGTTCATCAAAAGCAAGAAATCCAAGTGAAGGAAAATCTAGGGTTTGGCTCAAGTGAGGTTCATGCAACCAAGGTTCAATCCTACACCATCTAAGGTAAGTTTTATGATGTTTCCATGTTATATAAAGTGTTGGGAAGATGAAACACTCGAATTACGAAAGAAAATAAGTAATGGGTCATGAATGTGTGAATAGTAGCACTTTTGAGTAAACGTTTGGAACGAGTTATGATTCTTGATGCTTCATGAATGTAATCATGTTATAAATAATATTGGGAGTATGGAAAACGACATTGTATATGAATGAACGTATTGACGAGTTATGGCTATGGATATGGATAAAGTGAAAAGAATTGTGAAGTAAGAGTAATGTAGATGACTAGAAGCTATTATGATGATAAAATGAATGTTATTATGGATGTTGGGAGTTGATATGTAATACGAGGAAAGTCGTATAAATAAAGGAGATGCTTTGTCCGATTTTCTCTAGAATTAGTCGCCCATGAATGCTAATGCTATCTATCATCTAATACGAGTATGTGCTTCAATGAAGGTAGAACGTGAGCTTTGAAGAAGATCGCTCAAGCGATAGAATAGTTACACGACAAGGTATGTAAGGCTAACCCTTCTTTCATAAGGCATGGTTCTTGGGCCAATTGTTCATCTCTTATGAGTTCATGATACTTTCTAATGATCTTAGCTCGAGAAGCTATTAAGCCAATGATGCCCAGTGATACGATTGCACTAAGTTTCTTATACGACGAGTAATGCTCTAAGGATAGAATGTATAAATGACGATAGTAAAGAGGGTAAGAGATAGATATGAACTAGTATGTATGTGTGCCTATGAGAGGCTATTGTGAACCCCGAGCTTACATGGCCGGGTAGAATATGATAAGTATGTATATATGGTAGAATATAGTAAACATGTATATCCTTATATAACGACGCGCGCGCACCACTGCAGTTGGGTACGAATAACAATAATAACCCTGAGCCTTGGTAGGGCCAGGCACTGAGCCTTGGTAAGGCCGGGTACGTAAAAACCTCGAACCTTCGTGGTCGGGTAGGCTATATAAATACTATATGTATGACATCTATATGAGTACGATTATGCTATATATATTACATCTTTATGAGTACGACTATGTTAAGATTATGTAAGTGCCAAGTAAGGGCTATAAATACGCAATGTATATGATATGAGCATGAATATGAAAGGAGACATGAATACGAACATGAAAGTAGATACAGAAAGGTAAATGAGCAAGAATACAAATGTATGCACACGAGTATGAAATAGAAATGGAACGTCCCTATGGAAAGCAGGTAAGTGCCATGATGATGATGCTATTATCTCCCAGCTGTATTATTTCAGATGTTATCCTTTATGCTTCCATATTGATATTGATCATGTTTTACATACTCAGTACATTCTTCGTACTGACGTCCTTTTGTTTGTGGACGCTGCGTCATGCCCGCAGGTGGCCAGGGAGACAGATTTGATCCATAGCTGTACTATCTCGGGGACTACATAGCGAGCTCCATTTCATTCGAGCTGCGGGTTTTGGTATATATATTCTTTTGTGTATATATTCATGGGCACGGCGGGGTCTGTCCCGCCCATATGACATGATATGATGTACCCTTCTTAGAGGCTCGTAGACATTGTGTATATGGTTAGATATGTTCGGCCTTGTCGGCCTATATTTGGGATGTTATTTTGTTCGCCTTGTCGGCGCATGTACCTGTATATGGGCATAGATGTTGTTGATGATATAAATATGTTATTGCCCGATGAGCTTAGAATGATGACGAACGAAAAGTATGATGTAATGATGTGGCTCACCTAGAATGTGAAGTATAAGTATGAAAAAGGGGTGCCCGGGTGGGCTAGCACCGGGTGCTCGTCGCGGCCCTCAAGTCGGGTCGTGACATCAAATCTCTTATTCAATTTCAAGTTCAAGAAACCTATTAAAAAACAAAACAAGTTTAAGGTCCAACCTTTAGAAAAATAAGTTCAATCATCCAATAATAGGAAAAGCGAGTTTCACAAAGTAGTATAGTTTGTATAAGGTTCGATGCGGGCTTGACCCTACACACACATGACCTTGTCTAAAAGAAATCATCTTTAATTCCAAAAGAACTTCCACCAAACAAGAGTTATAACTTATACAAACAATCAAGGAAGGATTCTCAAATACAAATCATGCTTTCACAATATAAACGTACTTCAAAAGAAGACATACTTGAAAAGACGATTTTTTTGAAATATAGACATACTTGAAACGACGTTTTTTGAAATATAGACATACCTCAAATCCCGCTCAAACGCATTTCCCAAGATTCAATAATCACACTACAATGGTTTTAGGTGAGAAAGATTAGAATTTGAATAGTTTCTTGAGGTTTTCTTGGAATTTCGAAAACTAGGGTTTTTCGCAAGCCTTAAATCTTGTTCTTAAATCTTATGGAAATCATTGGTGGATTCTAACCTCTTTGTTTATCCTATACTAGTTCAAACATCAATAATAATCTCATAAAATAAAAAGTCTTACCTTTTGATGGAATCCCACATGCCTCTCTTCTTCCTGTTCTTGAATTTTTCAAGAACCTAGGGTTTGGAGAGATGCTTTATGATCAAGAAGAGATGAACTTTGGTGTACGATTGATGGAGATTAAGTATAGACTCACATTAGGGTTGTTTCCTCTCAAAAGGTCGTCCTTCAAGGGTTTCCTACGAAATTGGAATGTCTGATAAATGAATTTTCGAGTTAAGTGCTGAATTTATAGCACTGGGACATTTTGGACCCCCGCTTTTTTTTTTTTATGCACCCATTACCTCGAGCTCGTTTATATCGTTTCACACTTAGCCAAAAATTTTCGATTTTTGACTTCTTCGACATTGCTCAGTAAAATGGTCATAACTTCTAGCACAGAGTTTTGTTTGAACTCTACAATATACTGTTGGAAAGCTATTTCAAATAGCTACAACTTTAATGTTTTAAGTTGTCTCTAATTATTAACGCATTTTTATGAAAATGGCCTAGAAGACAGACCTAATGAAACATTGGCGAGTTTAAGAGCCCTTAAGAACTTCACTAGATGGTTTGATTTCAAAACAACTACCTACCACCCGAATTCATCCCGAACGTGTTCATATAGATAAAATATCATCTTACTACTAGTTTTATACTTTCACACCTAACCTGAATTTACGGGGTGTTACATTATATAATGATCATTCGTCCCCGAATGAAAGTCATGGCCTAAGATTTTCACTAAACCTCAAGTCTTAAAAATTCTCGCTAGTGTTCCTTTGTATTGCATGCTATCTCAACAAAACTCGTATAATACTCTAACAATAACCATATGCTCTTCATAGAAACTCCCACAACTACACCGGACAAGCCTAAGCATGGAATAAGGGATTTACACCTGTAGTATACCTCAAGATTTAACGATATTACTCTTCCATTCATAAAGGGTTCGTCTAGAAATACAAGCCTAGCTATTTTTAATCGGTAGCCTAAAATTGCATAACAGTTGGAAAGCCAGTCTATCCTCATAATAATTTCAAAGTTCACCATTCCTATTTTTCAACATATCCTGAAAGGTAGTCTCTCTCTACTCTTAACTACGACTACACAATTTCTATAGATTCTAGAAGAAACAACGAGAATACTAGTAGGGGTATTCACAGAAAAGGGCTCTAAAAATTGCTTGGGTTTTACACCAAAATCAAAGGCAAGGTACTTCGTCACATAAGAAAGATTCGAGCCTGGAACGATCAACGAATACGCATCAAGAGATCAAATAGGGAGAATACTTACCTCACAACATCAACAATCAAACCCTACAATCACCACCAACACCTACTATAAAATTCCAAGTGACTCTGTACCATCCATCAAAGTGTTCTTCACAATCAGCGCGCACTTCCTAGCACCATCGTTCACTAGGGGTCAAAATGCGGCATGAGTTAAAACCATCTCCACAAGGCACGAATAACGAACGCATCAGAACGATCATAAAGGAAGTTCAAGCTCTATAGCGCAAACTAGAATAAAGAAGAATGAGAAACACCTATAAATTATTTTGGTAGTCTTTTGATCATTGATAGAGCGCACAAGGAAGACTCCACTAGACACGGCAACTTAGCAAAAAAAAAAAAAAAAAAATCCACGGACACATTTAAACCTAGGCTATGATACAAAGCTTGTCAAAACCCATGTCTATTTATATAGTGATCGTCATCTTGAATTATGAACAATATCGGAAGAACCTAAAAGATGCAATAATAACACTTGAACCCATGTGGCTTTCAATAATCACCTCCTTAATGAGGTGCTTATAAAATAAATTCAATTTATATATGAGATATGAATTATATATTAGCGAAAGTCTTATATTTTTTTATAAAAGTATATAATCAAATGTATCACGTATATGCGTAATAGTGAAATTCTAACTCGACAACTACCCACAAGAATGTATACTATCTTATATAAATCAGTGAGATTTGTAAGATAATAACGAGTGTCTAAAAACATCGGGACGTAACTCGAAACTAAAACAAAAAAAAAAAGAAGACATTGAAAAACGGTGCCCCAAGAACAATCATGTGGGCTCACCGAATAGTCTCGTTAGCACATATGTCTTAAGTCGTGTATCAGAACTTGCTCCTCAATGATACCTAACATACCATAAAAAATAACAATGGTATGTGGGGGATATTTGATGAGTTCGATCAATTGGGGAAATAGTTAACAAAACAAGATATGATGAATAAAATCAATAAAATGATACTAATGAAAATACGATTCCAAACCCGGAATAAAGTAAGTCTTTCAACATTAAAGAATCATCAAAGAATCCAACAACATGGACATCTAAATTAACTCCTTACCATTTACCAGGCCAAGTATTTCACTTATGAGTTCACTATCACCACAAGCCACTTACAGGAAACAAGATACAAAACAAGCCACTCGCATGCTAATCAAAGTACGAAACAAACCACTCATAGGAAAATCAATCAATCGATACTTTTCAGGGTTAGGATTCTTCTCTCTCTCTCTCTCTCTCTCTCTCTCTCTCTCTCTCTCTCTCTCTCTCTCTCTCTCTCTTAGGAAGCAACGGAGGTCAATCGTCCTCATCGATATGTGAGTTTTACTCTCTCTCTCTCTCTCTCTCTCTCTCTCTCTCTCTCTCTCTCATTTTTCTCCACTAATATTCGTATCGATATGTTAGGATCCATAACGGCTAATCATCCTACGGACTAGTTTTGCCCAAAAATAAGGCCCAAACACAAACAAAATACAAATCATGGCATATTACCAAATTATCAATCATTTTAACTCGAATCTCACTTCTCAAGTCATCATTTCAAAATAGAGGCATTTCAAGTCATAACCGATTTAGAATCTTATTCAAATCTCTTATTCAATTTCAAGTTCAAGAAAACCATTCAACAACCAAACAAGTTTAAGGTTCAACCTTTTAAAAAATAAGTCCAATTATCCAATAATGGGAAAAGCGAGTTTCACAAAGTAGTATAGTTCGTATAAGGTTCGATGCGGGCTTGACCTTACACACGCATGACCTTGTCTAAAAGAAATCATCTTTAATTCCAAAAGGACTTCCACCAAATAAGAGTTATACCTTATACAGACAATCAAGGAAGGATTCTCAAATACAAATCATGCTTTCACAATATAAACATAGTTTTCTTGGAATTTCGAAAACTATGGTTTTTCGCAAGCCTTAAATCTTGTTCTTGTATCTTATGGAAATCATTGGTGGATTCTAACCTCTTTGTTTATCCTATAGCAGTTCAAACATCAATAATAATCTCATAAAATCAATAGTCTTACCTTTTGATGGAATCCCACACGCCACTCTTCTTCCTGTTCTTGAATTTTTCAAGAACCTAGGGTTTGGAGAGATGATTTATGATCAAGAAAAGATGAACTTTGGTGTATGATTGATGGAGATTAAGTATAGACTCACCGTAGGGTTGTTTGCTCTCAAAAGGTCGACCTTCAAGGGTGTCCTACGAAGTTGGAATGTCTGATAAATGAATTTTCGAGTTAAGTGTTGAATTTATAGCCTTTGGGACATTTTGGACCCCCCTACCTCGCTGAGCGAGGGCTATAGGGAGACCCTACCTCACTTTGGGGCGAGCTCAGTGAGCTCCCCTATCAATTTCACACTTAGCTTAGTGCTTCAACATCGCTTAGTAAAATGGTCATAACTTCTAGTAAAAAGCTTTGTTTGAGCTCCAAAATATACCGTTGGAAATATATTACAAAGGGATACAACTTTCATATTTTAAGTTTTCTCTAATTATTAACGCAGTTTTATGAAAATGGCCTAGAAGACAGACTTACCGAAACTTAGGTAAGTTTAAGAGCCCTTAAGAACTTCACTAGCTGGTTTGACTTCAAAACAACTACCTACCACCCGAATTCATCCCGAATGGGTTCATATAGATAAAATATCATCTTAATACTAGTTTTATGCTTTCACAGCTAACCCGAATTTACAGGGTATTACAAAACTTCTAAAATACCTGTGATGCACTCATGTCTCATATATTCTTACACTCATATCTTTATAAAACATATTGACGATATAGTCTATATGATAAGTAAGTCCTCACCAGTAACTAACTTTTTCGGTATCGTACGTCATCCTCTGGTCCTTCTAACTGACCCTATTTTTTCTTTAACATTATTGTTGGGACTTTACAGCTTACCGTCGTCATATAGCATAAAACCCCCAAAATCATACTTGCTTTATTTTAATACTTGATCAAAGCGATTAGTATACCTGTGTCAACATCGGGTGAGAACTCTAAGTCCTGTCGACCAGTCAATGCGTAAATATGATTTTGAGGACTGCTCAATTTGGTCGTTCCCCCTCTTCATCTACCACTGTTACGCCCTATTTTTTAACGGATTAAAACTAGTTCACAACTTATGACTATATTTCCTCTGGTTTTGTAAATTTTTTTTCAGAGTCGCCACCTAATTTTAGGGAATATTAGGAAACCATCTGTAAAAATGAAAACCATTTTTTAGTCTTTGAAACCTGTGAGATTCTAGGTAAGGGTTTTATTTACCCCGAGGGGAAGGTATTAGGCATCCCTCAGAGCCTGTCCGAGGACAGTCTTTAAACTTAGTTTAATTAATACTAGAGGGGGATTATTATTTCTTATTTATCATCACCTATTTAAGAATTGTGGAAAAGAAAACTACTCTTTCAAAACTATTTGTATAGAAAAAGGGATTTTTAATGTAATCGTAATTATGTGAATAAATGCATATACATAAAGGAAATAGTTAATACTAATGTGTGCATGAGAAAAATATATATGACATTTTATTTTATATAAGAATAACATGTATAATATAGAATAAGGAGATGTATATTTTTATACGAAAATAATCTACATATGTGATAGTATATCCTAGGTGAATGCTTAAAAAATAGTTATGACGACACGGTAATACTATATGTGTACATATAATGAAAATGAGACTAAGGGAATTAATAAAAATAAGATAGTACAGGTATGGTATGCGCGTATGAAAATAGTATGTTTGTACACCCATAATAAAGGAAAGCAATTAAGACAAGATGTAAAATTATATGTATTAGGAATATATATATATATATATAGTTTTCGAAAGAGTACGTATATATATTTTAGAAGATGAGGTATAATATGATTGTTGTATATAATGACAGTATATATAATGTAGAGTATGAAAATGTATATTTTTTATGAGAAAATAATATATACATGAAGTATATTAATCGTATAAAAACAAATATAGTGTAAAAGGTATACTTTTAGAAATAGCCATGAAAAATATAATAATGCATAAGTGTCGTGACATAGGTAAGTACACGCATAATGAAAAGATTGGTTAAAATATATGTGTATTACAATAAATACGTACCTTGTAGTTCTTGTAAAATAACTTGGCCACTATACATAAGCCTAGTATGACGTTTTTAATTAAACTCAAGGAATTTGACCTGCCCCATATGTTAGCATAAAATAAAAATAAAAAAAATAATTGCCCATGAAATATACATCTTACCCTTTTGAAACCCCGATTTAGATTGCTAATTTGTTAAAATGGATTTTAAAAAAAAAAAAAGGGAACGTTAATTAACTTTAAAGAAGAGAAAAAGAAAAAAAATACAAAAAAAAATGGAAAATTCCGCCTTATCTATTAGTAAAAAAGGTGTTTATAACCTGTGAAATATGCAAAGTTAAAGGGAAACCAAGATTTACATCTAAAGGAAAGTGACCAACGACAAAGTTCGGCCATTCATGAACTCACAGACAAGCAAGAGATAAAATCTTATCAATACAAACCCATAAAAAAAAATGTTAGTCAAAGGGTGCAAATAACGTATAATAATATAAAAGATATAAAATGTTAAGAGAGGAAGCGGGACGAAGACTCTTGACACGAAAATGGGGGGGGGGGGGGGGGGGGACAGCTAGACGCGCGCGAAGGAGGCTGCTACTGGTTTCTTCTCTGATCTGGGCAGAATCCGGAGTTGCCATAACTCCAAATGCTCCCAAGGTTCCTCATGAAAAGAAAAAAAAAGATAAGGATTAGAGTTATCTAGTAAACACACAGAAATAACAAAAAAAATAAGTTCAAGAAATTGGCCGAGAGGACCCATGATTATTAGGGAAAGCATGGTGAAATTGTTTAGACTCACCAATTATATAGACTAGCATATCAAGCAAATTCTTAATATTTTGGTAGGCTTAACTATCAGAAAAGAAAACCAAACTAGTTTCATTGTTGATTATCATCAAAGTTCTCCCATAGCAAACATATATCGGAACAGGTTTCACTAGACTTAGAGAGAACAAGTCAAGAAAGAAGAACATAGCCAAACAAAATGCAATGCACTTCATGATGTTGCAGCCATTGAACTATTCAGCAGTCTCAACTCACTCCTAAAACCTTTGGGGTTGTGGTTTCTTCATTCTTTAAAAAATTATCTACCACAAATTATGAACATGTGTGTAACCATACTACCGAGCGATGGCGATAACGGATGGGGTTCTACAAATATTTCATTATCTTTCATACTCAAATCACACCAATACCCGAACAAACAAAGTCTTATGCAACATATAGAGGAAACAAGATTAGGTCCTGGTTCTATGTTTCTCAAATAGCGGGTTCTTAGCAGCTTACACACCCGCATATTTGCTTAATTCCAAAGACATAACCAAGTGAAACGAGAGATCAAACACCCCTTCAATAAATCAGACGCCTCATTCGCTAGTTTGGATAACAACACACTTGAAACAACTATTTTAGATGGAAGATGCAGTCCCTATAGGCATGATTTCTAAAACAGTCTCAATCCCAAACCCGACAGAATGTTTACCTTTTTTTTTTTTTAATTTCAAGTAATGCAAAGCTTAAGAGAAAATTATTCATGCTTTGCATCCGACAGATCCATATTTGTTTCCGAACTTGAAAGAATATAGCAATAACTAATTAAGCACAAATTTATGGGAACTTAGAGTCACAAGGCAAACTAATACTTATGTTTTCTTTCCCGTGATTATTTCTAAAAAAAAAAGGGAAGAGCAAACAAATAATTTAGGTTCTTACCTAGCAACACCCTGTACATTAACAAGTCTAGTTAAGCTCAAGGAAAATTACTCCAGCAAATAGTCAAACTAAAGGGACACATTTTTTTTCGAAATTGGTAATTGAAACTAAAGGACATTTGATTCAAGATGAAATAAAGTTCAGCTAACTACCTACTGGTTCTTTATCTGATCCCATTACTAAACACACCAGTCCTTTGCTATCTTCTTCTATGGGTAAGTTAAGTTAAGAACACTTCTAAGATTTAGCATGACAACTTAGCTAGTACAACCATGTTGAGAAGACCACAAATGAACTTAGCATCATCTTGTTTTCTCTATCCAGGCATCTAACAAAAAGAAGCTACTTACCAAATTCAATTTCATCCATAGGAAGATTATAAGAAGGGTGAGCATCGGGAATATAAACACTTAATCCAATTTGCATAAAGGATCATAACAAGTAAACTACAATTCTTTGAAATAAAATATTCAACTCTATTTTAATATGGTTCAAAAGGTAGAGAAGCCTTTTAGCCTAAATCAAAGTAGTGACTAAATTCCCTAGCCAAACTCCGATTTTGCCAAACTCAGTACATCTTCAGCAACAAACAAGTTGATTTTCACTCACTAGCTTGCAGGAATCACGAAGCTTGATCTAAAAGTGGAAATTTTGGACAGAAATAGTTTGCTGAAGTTGCAAATTTTTGTGGTATTTCTGGTAGCTAGTGGATCAAGCTAGACAGTAATACGGTTAAGAAACTGGGCAGGATAGTCACATGTATTAGAAGTTGTGTAAGAAAGTTGAAATTGTGCAATGCCGAAGTTACTCTGCTCAGTTCAGTTCCTACTAGCTTGATGATTCTAGTTTAACCCAAAGCAGCCCCAACTGATTTTCAGAAAGAAAGCAGCTCTTAAGTTTACACTTCAGAAAATACTCATCTTTCTTGTTAAATAATAAAAAAGCTATTTGATCGGGAAAGGTCTTGTTCGTGGTGGCAAGATCGGGGATTTAGTAAAGGGATAATGGCCCTATCTTGTTCCACAAATTTTCAAACAAGTTGCAGATTTCACATATCGAAAATCGAAACAGTGAACAATTCTCAACAGCTTTTAACAGTAAACGACAATCCAAACAGAAGCTATTAATCAATTCTTTAGCTCTTAATTTCAGCTCAATTAACAAATCACTAAATCATTCTTCGACAGCAAAATCTGCAAATATTACAAGTAATCCAACAGCCAATTATCAACTCTTCGAAAATTATGAATAGTTTTTGTTCCTATGTTTTTTCCAGATTTTCAATTCAAATTCCTCAATCCACTATATATAAGCAGCAAATTAGAACTACTAACTGCTATACTAAACCAGTGAATAAACTTAAAACTATACCTTAATCTCTATCCTTGAGTTACTTGACATTACACAATCTTAAACTAATCTAGTTCAAACTGAAAACCAAACAGCAAGCAGACCTAACATATGAGGGTAAAATAAATTAACTACTTAACTCTGATAAGATTACAACTAAACATTCCACACAGATTGAGAAATAACAGAGTTAAAAAATGACAAACAGAATGTTAAGACCAAGAGGAGAATCATACACTACAAATCAGCAACCTAACATTAAAACTAGCTAGATTTGTCTATCCAAGTAAAACTAAGACTAAAGGTAAATTACATTTTTTGTCGAGCAGCGACGGGATTAAACACATATTTGACGAAATTAGTCGTTCTACACTAATTTACAACAAAACGAGGAGCGAACGCATCCCAGCCAACCAAACTAAATAAATGACGACAAACATTTGAACGACTACATTTCTACTTTTACAAAATTGAAGACGAAGAGAAGACGGGTACGATTACCTTCTTCGTGACAGCGAACTGAGGCTAACGTTGACGTCGAGTCTCCGAATCCGCTTAAAGCTTGTCGTTTCAGCCGAGAACCACCGAAATTATGCAACCAAAGAATTTACGAGTTAAAACGAGATTTTCCGAAAATAAGAATCTAAAGAAAACAGTGGGGAATTTCCAGTGGTTGAATTTTTTGAAAGTAAACAGAGGTCTTTTTTTTTTTATTTATTCTGAACTTAAATGGCGGTTTTAGCCGTCCAGAAAACTCATGAAAAATAAAAGGATTTTTTAGTTGTTCCACCTTCTGGAACTTAAGGAGGATCTTTTAACTATCAAGAGACTTATAGAAATTCAGATTTTCTCAAATCGTTGAACTCCTTTTTTTTCCTCTTTTTTCTTCTCCTTCAAAACAGCCAAGGGAGGCCTGTATTTATAGGTAAACATTGAAGGTTTTAACAACTTGAATTCGAAATTTAAAAAATAAGGGAAAGGGGGGAAATTTTGGGAGACGTTTTCAAGAGATAGGATGATGCAAAATGGGTATGGGACTTACCCTAAAATCGGCTGAAATTGCACATGGAGCCTGCAAGTTTCAGAGATGGAGTGTGGGAAAAGAGAAGAGGGGTGTAGGTAGCGGATTTTGTGGGATGTTGCTGTGGTGGTGGTGAAGTGATGGAAGTGACGGGGAGTGGGGCGGTGGTGACGTCGGGTGGCAGCTGGTTGAAGGGAAAGGGAGAAGGGTTCGTTTGGTTGGGGATGAAAAGAGAGGGGTTAGGGATTGTGTTTAGTTAAGGCTGATTTTTTAGGTTGGGCCGGGTCGGGTAGTGGGGGACTGGGCTGGGGCGGTCGGGTTTTTGGGCTGGGTGGTTGAGTGTTGGGCCACTGATTTTATTTTAGTGGGTAGAAGAGAATTGGCCCAATATTATGGGTAGGTGAATTAATTTCTAATCCCCCTCTATTTCAATCAATTAAAATATGCTTCTTTGTCCCAATTAGTTCCCAAAAATATATACACCTATATAAATTATAATACCGGTAATTTAACATACGTACTTAGTTTAAAAAATAGAGTAAAAGATGACTAATACGGTAATTAAAGGAAAAATGCCAATGCCAATGTTGATATACGAATATCAACATTATTTTTTTTTTTTTCGAATGATATAAAAAAAATGTTTAGTCCTTTTCAATTATAAAAATATGACGTTTGGTCATTTTTAAGAGACAATGAAAAAATGTTCTTAATTTTAGCGAAATATATCTCGAAAAATAGTGTAATAATTAGCGAAAATATTCCAAACTCATTTTCGGGGAATTTTCACGACTGAGAAGCATAGTGAAATTAATTAAATAAAAAGGAGGGCCAAAATTGGGTGTCAACAACCACGACCTGCTGATGTCTAAGTGTCTTGTCCCGGAGGGCGCACCAAAGACGACAATTTGGTTACCGATCCGGTAGGCTGCACCATACTTCGTCTGCCTAGAAATGGGCACTCACGCATAATATGGCCTGGCTGACCACAGGCATAACAAACATCTGAACCCAAGTGACATGGTCCAAAATGTGGCTTACCACATTGATTGCACCTTGGTAAAGACGATCTCATCTGGCCTGATTCACTTCGGTTCCGGGAGCTCGAAACTCTGGAGCTTTCACCCGATACAGAATAATTAGGGTGATCAAATCTACGCTTTCACAATTCAGGTACACTAATCTCCGGGTGGTCCGTGTGTCTGAGATCGCTAACTGCCCGACTGCTCTAAGGCATCTAACAGGACTTGAGGATCTGGCTCTCTTGCTATAATCCCCATTATACCCACGCTCCTTCTCCCGCTGTTGCTGTTGCTCTTCCAAGTTCTAGGCATGTGCTTGGATGCGAGATATGTCCATACCATCCTGAAGTGAAGCTGTCATACACTCAACCACTTCCAAATCGATGTATACGGTCTCCCATGTCGGCTACAGTGGCTGGAGCATACCTAGCCAAAGAGTTGAAACGGAGGCTATATTCAAGGGCACTCATATTTCCCTATCTCAGATTCAGAAACCTGTCCGCTCTAGCTAGTCGGACCTCTAGCGGCAAATAGTATCAAAGGAAAAAATCCACAAACTCTTGCCATACCAGTGGAGGGGCATTGGCTCCTCTAGAAGATATCCAAACTGTATACCAATGAACCGCAACATCCCGTAATCTATAGGAGGCCAGCTCTACCGATTCAACATCAAAAGCATGCATTATCGACAACGTTCTCAACATCCCATCTATAAAAGCCTGCGGGTCCTCATCTGGTTTTGACCATAAGAATTTTGGAGGATTCAAACTAATAAAGTCACGGGATCTAGCACTGACAGCCCTGTCACTATGATCCGTGCCCTGCCGCTGAGCCTGAGCGACGACTAACTGAGTCAGCAAACGGATGGCTTCTCTCATCTCTTGTCTAGAGGCATCTGGTGGAGGAACTGGGGGTAGTGGAGCTGGAGTTGAGGCCCCTTCATGCTCCTCTAATGCAAGCGGTGGGTCAGAGGATCGAGATAGAGTCTCATTATGGAACTCTCCCTCTTCTATAGCCATACCTGTCTTGCCCTTCTGGGCAACAATATCTTTCCTCTTCACAGGCAACGCTGAAAACGTAAAGCACAGTCAGAAAAGGGAAATTCTTATATCATGGCTCCATCGCACGATCTAGGATGAAAAAGAAAAGTTAATCATTCCTAATTGCCCCGCAGCTTCCTGTTAATAAGTGTGGCGCGCGTCACACCCATAAACAAGACTCTACTGGACACGACTCGTAGACATACCCTAGGACGAACTGCTCTGATACCACTTTTGTCACGACCCAACTAGGGGGCCATGACGAGTACTCGAAACGAACCTACCGAGCACCACCTATCATACATCCTGTAACCATACCACGGTGGACCACATTTCTAACTCACCATTAACATAGCCTGAACGGGCATGAATTCTCGAAACGAAGCTCATCTATACAATCGTCAACAACTTCATCTCATGAACATATATACATATTTACAAGCCGACAAGGCTACATACGAGATACAAGATATACACTAGTATGGTCATGAAACTTCTAACTATCCACACATGTCTACGAGCCTCTATCTGGAGTACAAGGAATCATAAGGACGGGACAGGGGCCCGCCATGCCGAACATGTGAACAAAAGAATAATACCCAAAAACTGTAACTCCGAAGTAAGTGGAGTGCTCCTGAGAATTCTCTGATGAAGCTCCTACGGATCCGGTCTGTCTCTCTGCCTACCTGGGGGCATGAACGCAGCGTCCACAAATGAAAGGACGTCAGTACGAATAATGTACTGAGTATGTAAGGCATAAGAGTAATATAAACATCAGCATAAGAAGCATGAACGGAATCTGAAACTCAAATGTCACCGATTTCCCACATAGATTTGTATGAACCAATATCTGTAAATATGAGCATAAATCTGTATATCTGATAATGCCTCTGTGGGCGCATGATATAACTTCAGGCAAAGAAGCGTATATAAGTCATAATACCTCTTGAGACCTTCTTCATACTTACTTATCTTTTTCTTCTAGAAGAAGCATTTCATAGTTCGCATACGTACTTATACAACACTATACCCGGCCGTCTAGACTCGGCATTATCTGCACCCGAACATAGTAAGGTTCGGTTATTCTCACACCCGACCCTCTAGTGAGGCTCGGTAACATCCGTACCCAAATGTAGTGGTATGCATACACTAGCTATCATACCCGGCTATCTAAGCTCGGTATCAGTCACATCATATCTGTACCCGGCCATAACAAGGCTCGCTAGTATCATATGTATTACATTCGCCACATTCGTACGTGGAAATAACAAGGCTCGGCATGTTCCGTCATCATGACTGTCATCTCCACAGAGATCTTTTGTTAACATCATCTTAAGAATCTTGAAAGTCATAAGTTCTAGCATTTCTAGGCATAGGATATTTCAAACATCTTTAATGAATCCACAATAAGGAAGTTAGGAACAATTACATAAGATGAGATTAACAATAATGAACACGATTAGAAATCTTATAATAAGCTCAATAGTATCATGAGAACATTAAACTTAAGCTTTGGCATTTTTAGAGTTGAAATCGTCATCATAATAACCATTATCATCATATTACACTTTGAGGAAGCATTATCATAAAATAAGGCCAATTGTTATAAATGGAATAAAAAATAATCTAGTATGCTCAATCATCTCATGAAAACATCTAGGACTTTAGGCTTGGTACCACAAAACGTGGAATGATCGTAAGAGCAGAATGGTGGAATAACATCAAGAAATGAGCTTAATAGTCATTTAGTAGCATCAACCCATAAACTTTGGAATGGATTCATCATCACTATCGTTCTCATCATAGGAGACATTTACCTATAGCATGATAGCAATTTTGAGAATCATGAACTTCTAGCGTTTTGGGAAGGAGGGCGATATGGATAGCACATATGGAAGCATACCATAGAAATCATGCCTTTAGAAAGAAGGGGTTAGCCTCAAATACCTTCACACCTTCTTAACGAGTAAACTTTTTCCGCCAAAGCTTGCAACTCTACATTAAAGAGGATTCGTACAATATTAGTCTTGAAAACATGCTTAAGCTCAAACTAGAACAACTAAAAAGCTAACACAATTTGGGCAGCACTTCCACTATTTTGTAAACTTCCACTATATGGCAAAACAACTCCCAACCACCAATAAAAACATCCAATATATCATAATCAAGGAATTATATTCAATTCCATCCCAAATTCCCCTAAAATCCTCTTTTCAAATTCATCTATAGTCATCTTTTTTACCTCAACATCTGTGGCTTCTCTACTTTAGATTCCCTCCTCAATAAGAGTCACTAAACCTTTAGATCACTTGAACTTGAGAATAGGATGAAGATCATACCTTGAAGTAGTAGGATTTCACCTTACTCAACTCTCTTTCCAAGACCAATTTCACCACAACCTTGAAAGGAAGCAAGAACCATCACACTCCATGGATTTACCTTGAGGTTTTGATGTTGATTCTCTCTTTGGATGATATGGAAAGGTATGGGGTTGTTAAGAACCTTCAATAACTCTTTGGAAGACTCTATAGAAGTGGGGAAATAAGTGTGGAAGGTTGGAAATAAAGTTAGGGTCATTTGGGATTTAAAAAGATGTCAAAGTCACCCTCCGACCCTACTTTGCGATGAGTATGCAGCCTTGCACACTCAGTGTGCGGCCGCACACTCCTACCTCTGCCCAAAACTGATGCTGGGAAGTGAACTCACCCAAAATGGTGAGTTGGTGACTGGTGTGCGGGTCAGCGCACTCAATGTGCGACCGCACACTGCCTCTGCACCTCCCGGTTTCGCGAAATCGCGTTCTTTTCGACTCGTCTGACCTCCAATCCTCATGGAACCTTCTTGGCACTTGTATAAAAATTCATTAACCATCCAAGGGGCTCTATATATCTCCATCAAAGTGATGCTAAGTAATGTGCAACTCAACTGATGCCAAATTTCTCCAAAACATAACACAACCTTAACTTTCTCCGACGAACTTACTTCCTTTGCCTCAGGTGCCTTTGGAATCTTAAGGTATACTCCTGAAATTATCAAATATTCTTCTTAAACTAATAGGGGCTCCATGTTCATTTTATTCTTATGCTATTCTATTTTTAATGCAAGCGACACAAAATTCCAAGGTGTAACAGAAATATATATAGTATCTTGTCCGGCCGTTAAGGCGCGGTGAAATATATATAGTATCTTGTCTGGACGTTAAGGCGTGGTCTTGTCTGGCCATTAAAGCGCGGTGTTATCTTGTCCGGCCATATAGGCGCGGTGTTATCTTTCCCGGACATATAGGCGCGGTGTTATCTTGCCCGCCACTAAGGGTCGGTTTATATATATATATATATATATATATATATATATATATATATATATATATATATACATGTAGCATACATGAGAGCCCAATTAAAAGACTTTATCAGAGTGACATAAGGTTGGTAACCTCCGATTTATATTATGGAACAATCATGATCGTCATGTCTCACCTTGAAGGAACTAGCATTATGAGGTGAGACTATCAATGAAGAATAACATCAAGGGAAGCTATAGAATAAGATCAGAATTCTCATAAAGCGTCAATTCCTATACTTTGGAATCTTTAGACATAGAGTCATCATCCATGAATAAAATTAAGAAAATCAAGAAATAGCTCAACATTCTTATATTCACATTGAAACCATAAGCTTGGAACCTTTAAACATGAAATCATCATCGTCATCATAATCATCATTGAAAACATCTCTTCTTTGGTATCATAAGAAACTTATTAAGAATCATGAACGTCTAACTTTTGGAGGTAAGAAGAGAATGGAAATATATGTGGAGTCGCACATAGGAATCATGCCTTTTAAAGAAAGGGACGAGCCTTAACATACTTATTCAACCTCGTATTACCTCTGCTTGTCCGCCCGAGCTCGTAAATCTACATTCAAGAGGATTCGCATTATCGTTAGACTCATTGTTATATACTTATGCTAGGCTTTCGTATTAAACCATTCTATATTCTGCCGAAAATCGGGCAGCATCTCTCCTGCTTATATGCCTAGCCCGAAATTATAATTCAGCAACCAACAACAACAACAACAACGACAATAACATCATTTCCAATACCAATATGTACCATAAAATATCCCTCACGTCGTTTTCCAATTTCACAACTAAACCACTCGCTATACGATTATTTAACAACTTTATCTTCGTAAATAAATCGAAATTAACATTAATAATAAGAGATTCATACCTTACTCCCAATATTATGGCTATATCTTTACTTCCCTCCTTGAACTTGAACCAAAACTCATCGTTATACGATTCTACAACCGTAACTATACGCTGCCTGGGCCGAAATTCGGGGAATTCTACTTGATCTGCATTAAAATTTGATAAGTGAAGGTTGGGGGAAGTTTCAAAAAAATTTGAGAGGCTTTAGGTGTGTTTTGGAAGAGGAAAGAAGGGGTAAGCCCCTTTTTATAACGGTCCAGGATCTGCCTGGACCGACTTAAAATTTGTTCAGCGCGATCGCGCTACCAAGTGGCACGTTCGCGCTGACTTGCAGGGTCCTCCTCTGCGCGTTCGCGCCACCCTCTGGCGCGTTCGCACAGGGTTAATTTCCTACCCTAACAACCGAAATTAAAATGCGCATAACGTTTGATCCCAATATTGTACGAGGGTCCATGACCTATGGTTGGAAAGCTATTTCAATTATCTACAACTTTGATTTGTGGTGTGATTCCAAATTCCAAACTTACAACGGCGTTTTGGCCTCTCCAAGTCAGATCATCCGAAACGTATCCTTAAATAATCCTTTTGGAGCGCTTATGCCCAAATTCGGCTTAAGGGTCCTCCTTAAGACTTGATCAACTATACATGTACTACTCATATCACTTTTAATATGTTCTTTATAAAACCTCGGCATGTGGGCCCCACTTTAACTTACGGTTACGAGGGCTACTTTAAAGTCCATACTTGAAACAACCCATACTTACGAATTTCAACGTACAGAACCACAGGGTGTAACATTCTTCCCCCCTTAAAAACATTCATCCTTGAATGTTGTATTTGCAAATCCACGACGTTTTTACTAATATTTGAAGCGACTGCCTTTCTCTTATACTCCGATCGCCTTATTTTTAACATAGGTTGGTCATCCTCTTCTCGTTCTCCCTTAGCTCTTTATTTAGCTCTTTCATAAATTCTATTGCCTTCTGTTTTTATATAACTGAACTAATATTCAATTAACATTCTATTCCTATCAAGGTGGTCTTGATTAGCCATGGCTACGGCTACTCACCGACTTGCAAGTACTCCCTCTTACTTGCTCCTCATTTCTCTATTAGTGGACAACTCTCTTGCTCGACTATGGCACCTTCCTTTGCTCACTCCCTTGGGAATATCTTTGCTATCCCTTCTCGTACTCGCTGATCTCGTATATGCACTATATTGTCTCCTTGTAGCTCATTGGTCAGGCCCCTTGATCCTTTACAATCTCATCATAGTTTCACTTATGGTAGCGCTCAGATGACTTGTAATAGCATTTCCTTGCTAATGAATCCCAATTCGTAGTGGTTAGTTACCTCAAATCATCTCTTATACACGTACATATATAATGTTTCCCCACCATCATTATCATTATCATTCCTCATAGCAGGGTTACACTTATGATAAACTAATAATCATGGTTCAAACTAATCCGTAGCTCAAAATATCTTCGAACTCATATTGAAACTTTTCCTTTAATTTCTTCTCCTCAAATCTTGCAATATAAATTTATAAGCATAGCACTGAGGTAAAACCTCAATCTGTCACAACCCCCTTTCAACACGATGATGCTCATCCTCGATTCTCTTGTGCTGGTGACCATTTTCTTAGGCATTATTCTTCGTTGGTTTTCCCTCGTTGTCCTTACACCATGTTTATGGGCGGTTCCTTACGATGATTATTCGTATCGTTCTGTACTACATGCTATATTCGGTTTCACCGGCGTCTCATGAGATACTCTCTAATCCCTGCCAGCACTGCTATCTTGCTACCCATAATATACGTATTTCCAACCCGTTTTTGCTTTCCCTGATACATTCTTGGTATATTAGTACATCTCGAACTTTGGCTTCTTCAAGCTATTACATCTCTTCCTTTGAGATTTTAGAAAGGTCATGAGTTACTTCAAAATTAAATATGTTCTTCCCCCTTTTTTATGGAGGTTCTTATACCCCGGTAACCTTTGAATGTAAATCACCTTTGATAACTGTCGACGGACTTATACGATCCGTCAACACCTCTGTTTCTTATAATGTTGGAATTCCTTTCATCGGATGGCTTGGCTTATTTTCCTTTCCACTAGGCGAAGTCTGGTACCCCATCAAATGCTCGTACAGCTCAGATTCGCTATAAGTGCCTCCTTTATTGTCTTTCCACTTTTACCTTTTATGACTAGTAATTCCCTGGGTAAAGGGGACAGCGAAATTCATTAAGCCCCTTCATGGAATATCCGATTATACCTCGCTCCTTTAACCCTAGCCTCCCTTCTCTTCTTCTTCTTCCTCACGACTATCTCCTTAACACCCTTAAAATTCTTCTTGCTCTGGGTTCCCAATTTCTCTTTATGCCTATATTATACCGTTAACAATTAACAGTCCACACCTTTCAGTTCCATGACTCATCCCTTCATCCGTTTAACTCATTTGTCTGTAATTCTCCTTAACTACTTATTTGCATCATAACTATGCGTTATAGTTCTTCCAGTGTCCTGTTGCTTCTAGTTCTTGTCATAAAATCCTTACAACTACACCTTCTCCTTTTTTCTCCTTCCTGTGGCCAAAGCTGGTCCATATTCATAAATATTTCTCATACATCATACCTTTATGATCGAAGTTCGATACTCCTTATCCCTATCCCATGTTGTTGATGCACTACCTCCCGATTAACTTTGCTAACTTATTACCCCCTCTTTTATCCATTTGATAGTATTGACCCTGAAGTTCGTGAAATATCCCCTTCAAAAGTGCAATCTATTCTATTCTTAAGTCATCTTTTTGGGAAGGCATCTCCATTTCCGAGGTAATCATGTCAATATGACTGCACACTTATCTCTTTAAATACCTCCCACGGGCTGGAGATCCCTTAGTATCGTTGTAGGACCTGATTACTTCACATTCCTATTCGTGGCTACTTCCCTGTAATCCCACTTATCGAAATCTGTTTTCTGGCTCCGTACATTCCTCTTTTGTTCCATGCCACCATACTCTATTCTTTTTGTATGGCTACCTTCGAATTTCATCTAAATAGTCCCTTACCTTAACCATCGTCTCTCTTGGAAGCTTCGCTTGCCCTCGTTACTTACACTTCTTTCTTTTCTCAAGGCATTTCAATCTTTTTACTTTTGTATGCTCACCTTCTGTTTTTCCCCAATATTGTTGCATTAGAATTGTCACGACCCAACCCCGCAGGCCGTGACTAGTGCCCGAGCTGGGCACCCATACGGACCGATTAACCATAATCAGTGTACAGACAGATTGGACATATGCAAAAGTCAGTCATCAGACCATAGCTGGCATAATCAGATCTTATACATACAAAGAAGTGAACCGTCGCCCCCAAAATATGTCACAAATACATAAATACATATCGTTGTCACTTAATGATATCACATATAAGCCAGCAAGGCTATCAAAATACGGGGGGACGTCCAAAACACAAATCACACAGACATGACTGAACAGTGACTACCCATACCCACACATGTATGTCTACAGACCTCTAAGAGTAATAACAAAATCATATGACGGGACAGGGCCCCGCCGTACCCGTGAATAACATATGCACATATACAATAATGTATCCGGATCAAAGTATAGGCTCCGAGAACAAGGGAGCGCTCCAAGACAGGTGAACAGGAGTCCTAAGCCGGTGGATCACCCAAATAAGTATCCGTACCCGCGTGGCATGAAACGCGGCCCCGAAGAAAGGGGTCGGACGAATATGTACTGAGTATGCAAAGCATGGAATATAGTAAACAGGATCATAATCAAAACCAGAAGTACAGAAAGTAAATGCAATGTCCAGAATATAAAAATGCTTACTCATAAAAACATAAATCATGCATGGGGCTCTTAGAATATGGTCGCCCGCCCGTCGTTGGCGCCATAACACAGCATCACACCAGAAGGTTTCATATCTCCGTAACCCGACATATCCCCATAACACATCATAGCACACCATAACTCCATAACACAAAGCATAACACCAAATATAAACGGAACCCCCTCTAGCGAGGAGCTCGGTGAACCGTAACACAACATCACACCGGAAAATAACATAGTGCGCACGATACATAACCGGCCCGGGACTCGGTGAAAGAGGTAACAACCATATGCACGAGCAGAGTTGTGAGCAACTATATGCAGTTTAAAACATTTTCAAAGACTCGATAGAATAATCAAAGTGAACCATCATTTAAAAACCAAGTCGATAGTCAAATCAAGTTTCTTCCGAGTGTCGTCGAAAATGTATCAAATAGGACATTAGGACTCATAGATACGCATCCAACCATATGAAATAGCTTATGGAAATTAGGGGCATAATCGCCATTTCAAACTCGATAGAGAAGTAAGTGATCGACGCTCGAGAGTTAAGACAATAGTCACACTGAATCCCTTCAAGGGTCGTTAGCATTACACAAAGGAAAGTCTCGGGGCCCACGGACGAGTATCAAACCGATCCGGGTCCATCTACGAAAGTTGGAGACCTTATTCATTATAGAATTTCCCACGAACGTTTCGAAGCGATCCGAGCTCATCGATGAAAGTTACGGTCGTTCGTAGTTACAGAATCTTTTAAAAACAACATTCTTTATACAACATTGGTAATCCAATCATCAATTTAAGAACCATAATTTGACCATGTTAAAATTGCCAACATTAAGGAGTGAATAAGGATCGTAGTCAAGATCGGATCTTAGGAATAGAGTTACCCCGAGACTCATGTCATAGCCTATTTACAATTAGGACATTCCAAAAGAAAGATAGGTTAGCTTTACATACCTTGTCCGCTTCCTAAGCTAATCCAAATTTAAGTCTTGGCTTCCCAAATCTACAACAACATCATTAGATACCAAACATTAGCCATAGGCACTCCTAATTCAATTCTAGGCTAGCACTTTATCTACGAATTTGGGCGATTTCGTAAATTCAACAACCCCGAGAATTCAACTCGCCAAATCTTCAACAACAATCCCAACAACCATACCAACAACATCAACAATCAATTCAGAATGCATTCTAACGTCAATAACTCTTTTCTACATAATTCGACAACATTCCATTTATATTCAAATTAACTACATATGATCAAGCCAACACCAATGCTTATACATTCAAATACTAATCCGAAACCTTCCAAACGATATTCATGAACACTTTAAACAATTCACACAAGCAATCCAACCAATGGGCAACATCACCCGAAACCTCTCAAATTCCATAAGAACAACGATAACACATTTCTTTTTTTCCAAATTCATTAACTACACCACGATCCACACATTGACAACATAATTCTCATAAATTCAAGAAACTATGCTAAAATCACATTAAGTTTTACAACAACCCACAAACAATGACGATGATCCGGCTGCTGATCTGGTGGGCTGCACAATCCTTCGACGGCCTAGAAATGGACACTTATGCATAATGTGGCCTGGCTGACCACTGCAAACATCCGAACCCAAACGGCACGGTCCGGAATGTTGCTTACCACATTGATTACACTGTGATAGGGGCGGTCTTATCTGACCGGCTTCACCTCCATACTGGGAACCCGAAACTCTAGAGCTCTGACCCGGTCCAGAATAAATAGGATGATCAAACCTCTTGCCTTCAAATTGAGTGTTATACCTCGCATTTTGTATGTATTCGAAAAAATTGAAAATGATTCGGAATGGTAGGAAT
Organism: Lycium ferocissimum; assembly: GCF_029784015.1. Classification (NCBI taxonomy): domain Eukaryota; kingdom Viridiplantae; phylum Streptophyta; class Magnoliopsida; order Solanales; family Solanaceae; genus Lycium; species Lycium ferocissimum. Next base: position 39,161 of record NW_026725833.1, read on the forward strand.
TAAGGTTCTAATTGGATTCTACTTAGTGTGCATGGGATGTTTAAGGAAATATTGACGCGGAAATATTAAGGAAGGTTAAGGACATTGTAATGTATTGATTTTGTTTGGTTCATA